>NW_024729094.1:1312653-1323723 GCF_018991925.1 Homarus americanus
ACATTACAGGTGTGGTGGTCAACAGTACAGGTGTGGTGGCCAACAGTACAGGTGTGATGGCCAACATTACAGGTGTGGGGGCCAACAGTACAGGTGTGGTGGCCAACAGTACAGGTGTGGTGGCCAACAGTACAGGTGTGGTGGCCAACAGTACAAGTGTGGTGGCCAACAGTACAGGTGTGGTGGCCAACAGTACAAGTGTGGTGGCCAACAGTACAGGTGTGGTGGCCAACAGTACACGTGTGGTGGCCAAAGTTCAGGTGTGGTGGCCAACAGTACAGGTGTGGTGGCCAACAGTACACGTGTGGTGGCCAAAGTTCAGGTGTGGTGGCCAACAGTTCAGGTGTGGTGGCCAACAGTACACGTGTGGTGGCCAAAGTTCAGGTGTGGTGGCCAACAGTACAGGTGTGGTGGCCATCACCTATCCCTGAGAGAACAAGCTCTGGGTGTACCTGTCCTCTTGTACTCTAAATCAAATTATTATACCAAAATAAAAGTTGTAAGTGAATGAAGATCGTGTGGGGTAAAGGTATATTATATTAATACTTCACCAATATGAAGGGGACTGGTGTCCTCACGAGCCAACCATCAAGAAAATGTTCTACCTGACGAAGCCCGTTGACCGCCACCCCGGGCTTCCTTCAGGATTAGCTACTCTGGCTTCCTCACCTCTGGCTCACTCACCTCTGGCTCACTCACCTCTGGCTCCCTCACCTATTATTTCAGACTTTATTTTCTTCATTTAAGGAACACTCTTAGCCTCACGTTATGTTCTGCTCACACTCGGAACACTATCAGCCTAACACCCGGAACACTATCAGCCGAACACCCGGAACACTATTAGCCTCACGTTATGTTCTGCTCACACTCGGAACACTATCAGCCTAACACCCGGAACACTATTAGCCTCACGTTATGTTCTGCTCACACTCGGAACACCATCAGCCTAACACCCGGAACACTGTCAGCCTAACACCTGGAACACTGTTAGCCTCACACCCGTAAAACTGTCAGCCTCCCACCCGTAACACTGTTCAGCCTCACACCCGGAACACTGTCAGCCTCACACCCGTAACACTGTCAGCCTCCCACCCACAACACTGCCAGCCTCCCACCCGTAACACTGTCAGCCTCACACCAGTAACACTGTCAGCCTCCACCCACAACACTGCTAGCCTCCCACCCGTAACACTGTCAGCCTCACACCCGTAACACTGTCAGCCTGACATCCGTGACACTGTTAGCCTAACACCCGTGACACTGTCAGCCTCACACCGTAACACTGTCAGCCTCACACCCGGAACACTGTCAGCCTCACACCCGTAATACTGTCAGCCTCACACCCACTGTCAGCCTCACACCCGTAACACTGTCAGCCTCACACCCGGAACACTGTCAGCCTCACCTCGTAACACTGTCAGCCTCACACCCGTAACATTGTCAGACTCACACCGGAACACTGTCAGCCTCACACCACTGTCTGCCTCACACCCGTAACACTGTCAGCCTGCCCTGTCAGCCTCACGCCGTGTCACTGTCAGCCTCACACAACACTGTCAGCCTCACACCGTAACACTGTCAGCCTCACCGTAACACTGTCAGCCTCACAACCGGAACACTGTCAGCCTCACACCTAACACTGTCAGCCTCACACCCGTAACACTGTCAGCCTCACACCGGAACACTGTCAGCCTCACACCCGTAACACTGTCTGCCTCACACCCGTAACACTGTTAGCCTAACACCCGTCACTGCCTCACACCCGTAACACTGTCAGCCTCACACCCGGAACACTGTCAGCCCACGTAACACTGTCAGCCTCACGCCGTGTCACGCTGTCAGCCTGGAACACTGACAGCCTCCCCGTAACACTGTCTGCCTCACACCCGTAACACTGTCAGCCTCACACCCGTAACACTGTCAGCCTCACACCCGTAACACTGTCAGCCTCACACCCGGAACACTGTCAGCCTCACACCCGCTGTCTGCCTCACACCCGTAACACTGTTAGCCTAACACCCGTAACACTGTCAGCCTCCCACCCACAACACTGCTAGCCTCCCACCGTAACACTGTCAGCCTCACACCCGTAACACTGTCAGCCTGACATCCGTGACACTGTTAGCCTAACACCCGTGACACACTGTCAGCCTCACACAACACTGTCAGCCTCCACACTGTCTGTCAGCCTCACACCCCAACACTGTCAGCCTCACACCCGTAACACTGTCAGCCTCACACCGGAACACTGTCAGCCCCACACTCGTAACACTGTCAGCCTCACACTCGTAACACTGTCAGCCTCACACCACATTGTCAGACTCACACCGGAACACTGTCAGCCTCACACCCACTGTCCCTCACACCCGCACTGTCAGCCTCACACCGTAACACTGTCAGCCTCACAACCCAACACTGTCAGCCTCACACCCGTAACACTGTCAGCCTCACACCCGTAACACTGTCAGCCTCACACCCGGAACACTGTCAGCCTCACACCCGTAACACTGTCTGCCTCACACCCGTAACACTGTTATAACACCAACACTGTCCCTCACACCCCGTAACACTGTCAGCCTCACACCCGGAACACTGTCAGTAACACTGTCAGCCTCGCCGTGTCACGCTGTCAGCCTCACACCGGAACACTGACAGCCTCACTCCCGTAACACTGTCTGCCTCACACCCGTAACACTGTCAGCCTCACACCCGTAACACTGTCAGCCTCACACCCGTAACACTGTCAGCCTCACACCCGGAACACTGTCAGCCTCACACCCGTAACACTGTCTGCCTCACACCCGTAACACTGTTAGCCTAACACCCGTAACACTGTCAGCCTCACACCCGGAACACTGTCAGCCTCATGCCGTGTCACACCGCCTAGCTTGACCCATGGCACCCGCTAGTGGCCAATTAATGTAGCTGTGATCGGGACCTTAAATGCAGCCGATATCAGTATTCGCAATACGATAAAGCTCGTCATTAAACTGGTAGTGATCGTATTTCATTTACACACAGCCAACAAAGTGAGCTGCACAGTTTTCAGTACATACGAGCCATTGCTTTTGACATGTAGTTCTCGTAATAGAATGAGTAAGGTTCACTGACTGCATTAAAAGGTGACGCACGTGACAGGAATGCTCGAGTGTTTTACCTTTATGAGAACGGTTTAATGTGTCGCCCCGGCCAGCGTTGGAGGCAGCATCAGGCACATGGCAGATAACATGTTAATCTCCTGGTGTTACTACTGCTACCTACCAGGATATTATTTGGCTGTTTTAACCATATTATCAAACACTTTGGCACTGTGATTTTCAAGACGGGTAAATGGTGTGTGGTGATGGGACAGCCATTTGGTGCAGATGTGGCTGAAATATGTTTCATAACACACACACACACACACACACACACACACACACACACGCCATAACACTATAAGGACTCTGGTCAGTTACGCTTGACAACTTCCCTAGATCCCCAAGACCTGTGTTCCCTCCCATAGCACAAACTGTCATGGAGGAGAGTTCCTGCCATCACGTTTTTTACTTCTCTGTATTATACAGCAAAATTTTAAAACAAGAAATTGTACAGTATAAGTTAATGCCTGTAACGTAACAAGCTACTGACTGTAACAAGAGAAGCTAGTGACTATAACATAACAAGAGAAGCTAGTGACTGTAACATACCAAGAGAAGCTAGTGACTGTAACATAACAAGAGAAGCTAGTGACTGTAACATAACAAGAGAAGCTAATGACTGTAACATAATAAGAGAAGCTAGTGACTGTAACGTAACAAGAGAAGTTAGCCAACATAATGTGAGGCATCTACAGAGGATAATATAACACAACTGCCTATATAAGCTTAATTCGTCTTCATCTCTACTGCCAAAAGTTTTATTACTGACCGACCATCATACAATATTACAATTAAGTCAGTGCCAAGGTGCCAATACAAAGAACACATCACCACCTCTCACTCAAGAGCCACGGGGACAACATCTCTCACAGCTCTAAGCCATGTTGTGGAATTACAGTATTTTTCTATGACGAAACGACAAGGATTTAGAAGCATATTAAAATAAATTCAGTGATTCACCAAGTGTCCCGACCATCTTGGGTTGGGTCAGGTCAGTTTGTGTTAGATTAGGTTGGGTTTTGTTATGTCAAATCAGCTTAGGTCAGGTCAGGTCAGGTCAGGAGAGCTTGGGTTGAGTTGGGTTAGGTTAAGTTAGGTCAGCTTGGCTTAAGTTGAGTTGGGTTAGGTTAAGTTAGGTCAGCTTTGGTTGGGTTGGGTCAACTTGGGTTGGGTTGGGTAAACTTGGGTTAGGTCAACTTAGGTTGGGTTAGGTGAGGTGAGGTTGGGTTGGGTCAACTTAGGTTAGGTTAGGTTGACTGGTTAAATTCACCTTTATCCCCTGTAATATGACTAAAGTTGTAAACATTTTCCGCTGGATCAAAAAATTACTGAACGACTGGTTAAATTATACGTTTTAGGGGAATGTTCAACTCTTAACCCATAAGATCCTGAAAAGGCCAGCATGAAAAATATATTTGGGAGCATTGAAGAAAGACACAATCCTGACAGATATGAAGGTGTGGTAATTAATAATAACTTATTTGAAGAAAAAAAGTGTCTCGTAGTCTGGAAGAAATATCAAATATGTGGTGAAATCTGTGACACATGTTATCTGGTGGTGGTAAGAGTTGCTCCTCATACGATACAAACATCTCCCTAACTTACACTCTAGTTTTGAAGGCCAAGTCTTACAAGCTATAACACAGTTATTGTCACACTCACGGACCATTCCACCACTTAAGTGCCGCTATATCTGCCGTGTGATCTTTTATGATCCTTCGAGGCTGCTGCCACCACTACACCAACCAGGGAGCTCTAACACAACGCGACAGTTCCCTAGACTAAGATATTTCCTTCGGTGTCTTGACAATTTGGACTCCTAATAATTAGGACGGCGTTACAGCAAGATGGTGCATCATCAGCCTAGAATGAGGTGTCCCTTTCAAACACTGATTTTTTTCCTTCAGATATAAATTTATTTCAGACTTGGCTGCCGTTCATTAGTGTATAAAAAATCAGGCGTCATTCAGTGAACGGTCAAGTGAAATTTACAGACGCAGCCCAGAGCGAGACCCCGCATTCCACACTAAAATCACATTTTTCAGGATGTTACTGGCAGTGTTTAGTAACCCACTCCTGTATATAACGTAAGCATGTCAAAGTACATCTAGAAAGCTGAATGAAGTATTAAGTCGCTAGTATGCAGCCACCGAGAACATCACTAGGGAAATAATTACAATGTTGTCACAAATTTGTTTCTTCAGTGCTCAACATCCAGCAGAAAGCAGTTGGTCAAGTTCAGCGCCCCCTTGAGTACCCAAGACTTAGTTTATTGTATAGAGTGCTGCCTCACGGGCCGTCATGTCTATGGACTCACTAAAGGAAGTAAAGTTCGATGAATCATTACAATGTGAAAGAACACAAGTCATATTTCTTGTCAATGGTCATTATAATTTAGACAAACTTGGAGAATTATTGTATAGTTTGTACAGCTCATTAGCATAACAGTAACAATTCATGCTGATGTCTTACTGCAGGTAGTTCACCATCACATCTCCTCCTCCTCCGTAAATAACACCGAGGCTATCATCACCCCATCAGAGGCACCTAACCTTAACTTCTCTGCTCCTTTGATTCAGAATTAAAGTGACGTGTCCAAATAGCCCATAAAGCGCTCGGACTTCTACATATAATCAACAACCTCACCCGCCAGGACTCGAACCCACGATCGGTGCAGCGAAGAATGACAAAAATGATTCCGGGACTTAGAAACCTTCCATACCAGGATAGGTTAAAGAAACTAAACTTGCATTCCCTAGAAAGACGAAGAGTGCGGGGAGATATGATAGAAGTATTTAAGTGGGTGAAAGGAATCAATAAAGGGGATATAGATAAAGTTCTTATAATATCCGAGCAGGATAGGACTCGAAGCAACGGATTTAAGTTGGATAAGTTTAGGTTTAGGAGGGAGATAGGAAGGAACTGGTTCACAAATAGGGAGGTGGACGAGTGGAACAAGCTTAGCAACTATGTAGTAAGTGCTGGAACGCTGGAAAGTTTCAAAAGGAGACTGGATAGATTCACGGATGATAGAGAGTGGTAGTAACTCTCGACAGGAGCTGCCATGCACAGGCCAACCGGCCTATTGCAGACTCCTTATTTTCTTATGTTCTTATGTTATGTGTGTGACCGGGGAACGTTACCTCTAGACCACTAGGACACTAAAAGCAGTCTTAGACTTTATTATATTTCACACAAAGCATGTTCATCGAGCTTATGGCGCCGTGAACCTCCAATAGGGGACTACCCGTGCCTCGTAAGTGATCAGAGTAACGTTTTACCAAATCCGGCTTCGAAACACGAGGTTCCATGTATATTTCATTACCCCATGAAGCGCTTGGACTTCTACATATAATCAACAACCTCACCCAGCCAGGACTCAAACCCACGATCTTATGTGTGTGACCGAGCACTTTATGGGCTAATGAAATATATATGTAACTGCTTTTAGTGTCCTAGTGGTCTAGAGGTAACGTTCCCTGGTCACACACATAAGATCATGGGTTCGAGTCCTGGCGGGGCGAGGTTGTTGATTATATATATACATGAGAACCATGATCTGGAAAAAGGATAAATGTATCAGATCTATGTGAGGTGTTGGGAGTGACCCAGAAACTATACTTTAAAGGAAATATCTTGTATGCATCGGTGTGAACTGAATACACCTCGTATCCTCGCGTGACATATACCCACGACATGTACATTGATCAGAGAATCTTATGTCTGTGTTCAAATAGTGCAATATGTGAGAGGAGGATCCCTAATTACAGTTTTAAGTGAAGTGGATATACCCACGCCATGAACATTTGGCTTTTGTTTTAAGGGAGCGTCCTTTGTACCCGCCTCGAGTGTGCCGCGTTGATATAACCCAATGAATTTACCCACGAACTAGCAAACCAGAACCTTACCTTAGTGTGTAATTTAGGATTAAAATATGTGTTTATAAGGCATGAGGTTAAAATATACAGGAAAGTGTTCAAATGAGAACCGTAAGAAATAAAAGTAAAAATTAAAGATTGGAAGCTGTAGGCCTACGCGGTGATGAGCGGCGGGGCACTGCCCTCAGTGTCCTCCATTCTACCATCACCTCAGGTTCCATGCGGTCGGAGTGCCTTGCTGGGCGGCGGCCATTATCCCTGTGAGCGTCCCACCAGGTGGTGACTACTCCCAGATATGCCAATCCACTGTGAACCTGTGGATTCCCAGCACACCACCCCAAATGAGTAGGAACAAATAAGGAAACGCTTGAGAAACTCCGCGGTCGTCACTTGGAGCGACCTGTAATACCAGGCGTAGAAATAGTACTGGTATGTCTCTTGGTGTAGCCCTCGTCTCTACCCACCGAGGGCGGTGTGCGAACGAGGTGCCTCATATGTATACCTAGAAATTACAAGGAGTCCCATACTTGCAGGTATGGAGTGTAACAGGTGTGTTGAGATGGTGTTACAGGGAGGTGAGATGGTGCTACTATGTATGATAACCTACGGTGCTATATTCTATACAGGTGGAGCAGTCTGACGTGTTAAGGGGTAGTGTAAGAAGGAATGACCGAGGTAAGGAGGTCACGGATTGCTATGCAATAAGTATGTGGATGACACGCAATTAATGTAAGACGTCTGGTGCCGAGCAGGGTAACCAACATCTTCGTTGTTCTTCTGAGGAAGGCCAGCGCACTTGTATGTTTTTTACCAGTATGTTTTATTAGGAATAAATTAATTAAGACATATTATGATTTCACCCTTCTTTCCCCTTATCGATCTGGTCAATGAAAAACCTAACTCAATGCCTAGTCCACTCTGCCCGCTACCAAACGAGCTACATACTGCCCAGAAGGGGTCTGGTGGCAGCAACCCTTAAAATTAAGACTATAGTTAGGTTTTCCCCTTACAATTAGTGACCCCAGAATCTGGTAGTTATATATATATATATATATATATATATATATATATATATATATATATATATATATATATATATATATATATATATATATATATATATATATATATATATATATATATATATATATATATATATATATATATATATATATATATATATATATATATATGCAAAATCACTGTAGGTGCGCGTGATCTATATGTTGCTTCGAAGGCGGTGGGTGAGTACAGACAGTCTGTACTCACCCCTGAAGATGTGAATTACACGAAAGCGCTTGGGAACTTCGTGTTTTCTTCTTTCCTTGTGGTTATAGTATATATATATATATATATATATATATATATATATATATATATATATATATATATATATATATATATATATATATATATATATATATATATATATATATATATATATTGGAGGGTGGTTCAGAGTACAGTTATCCAGCTGTGTCAACAAATTGTTTCAACTAAATCATATAATTCTCAGCCGTCTTGGCACGTTGTTTTGGGAAGGTTTGTGTCATCTTCGTAAGACTGTTAACTGGTGTCATAGTTTAAGGGCTATACTACACGGTCTAGAAACGTCGTCTTCGACCCTGGGACACAAGACACTCAAACAACATAATGTTTATACTTCAAGTATAATTATACAGATGGAAACATTTACAAGGAAAATATTTCAGAGAGAACCAATCACTCGTCGTTAACTGCCAACGTTCCCCAACTGCCTGTATATGTTGTTATTATAAAGGCATAAATCACCAATAAATAACAACACAACTTTCAACGAGATTAATTATATAAATGATTGAGCCCGACATAATCCACCACACCACAGGAGGAACCTTCACCCAGTACTGTGTCTGGCCTCTGTGTTCAAACATACGGCGGCATAACTCAGTCCAACATGCTTCAACTTCGGTAATTATTCTGAGGGTTAAGTTGTAGCCCCGCGAGACCTCCACACTTACCACCCACGACACTCTTGAACGCTGGCTGACTGACGCTCACTGCTCTATCTCAACTCCCAACTCTACCTTAAAATAGCATCAACTTACGAACAATTTATATGAGATTCTTTTCGTTACACCATAGTTAGCGTTGTTACATTAGTGCTGCTGGAACCTAAAGTATTATTATACCAAACCACCATCAACATTACCAGGTTTGGTTGCTGAATGTGTTATATTACTGTTGATTTTGTTACTGATGTTGTATACATAGATAATCCTGCAGGTGATGTTACACAGGTGAGTATCTCTGTTATGACTGGACGATCTCTCGATGCTCGTGTTGGTATACAATCTATGTTGCTATCAGTCGTGGTTATTGTCGTTGGTGATACATAACAAGTAGAGTTAATGGTTCCTCGTCCTTAAACGTGTTGTAGATGTTGTTACTGAAATGACTTTACCTGACCTGTTGGTGGTGTTGGTATTGTAGATAACGCGGTGGTGTTATACTCTGAGAAGGTGTTGTATACTTTCTGGATGTAAATATTATTATTAGTGTTATCATTGAATCTTATGTTGTAGCTGGTATTGTAACTGGTGTTGTAGGTGGTGTTATGGTAGCTGGTGTTGTAACTAGTGTTGTAGCTGATGTTGCAATTCGTGTCGTAGCTGGTGTAGTGACTAGTGTTGTAGCTGGTGTTGTAACTGCTGTTGTAACTGGTGTTATAGTAGCTGGTGTTGTAGCTGGCGTTGCAACTGATGTTGTAACTGGTGTTATAGAAGCTGGTTTTGTATGGTGCTGTAACTTGTAACTGGTGTTGTAACTAATGTTGAAACTAGTGTTGCAGCTGGTGTTGTTACTGGTGTTGTAACTGGTGTTATAGTAGCTGGTGTTGTAACTGGTGTTGTAGCTGGTGTTGTAGCTGGTGTTGTAACTGGTGTTATAACTGGTGTTGTAGCTGGTGTTGTAGCTGGTGTTGTAGCTGGTGCTGTAACTGGTGTTATAGGTGGTTCTGTAGCTGGTGAGGTGGCTGGTGTTGTAGTTGGTGTTGTAACTGGTGCTGTAGCAGGTGTTGTAGCAGGTGTTGTAGCTGGTGCTGTAGCTGGTGCTGTAGCTGGTGTTGTAGCTGGTGTTGTAGCTGGTGTTGAGCTGGTGTGAAACCGGTGTTGTAACTGGTGTTGTAGCTGGTGTTGTAACCGGTGCTGTAGCTGGTGTTGTAACTGGTGTTATAGCTGGTGTTGTAGCTGGTGTTGTAGCTGGTGCTGTAGCTGGTGTTATAGGTGGTGCTGTAGCTGGTGAGGTGGCTGGTGTTGTAGCTGGTGTTGTAACTGGTGCTGTAGCAGGTGTTGTAGCGTGTTGTAGCTGGTGCTGTAGCTGGTGCTGTAGCTGGTGTTGTAGCTGGTGTTGTAACTGATGTTGTAACTGGTGTTATAGAAGTTGGCTTTGTATGGTGTTGTAACTTGTAACTGGTGTTGTAACTAATGTTGAAACTAGTGTTGCAGCTGGTGTTGTTACTGGTGTTGTAACTGGTGTTATAGTAGCTGGTGTTGTAACTGGTGTTGTAGCTGGTGTTGTACTGTTGTGTAACTGGTGTTATAACTGGTGTTGTAGCCGGTGTTGTAGCTGGTGTTGTAGCTGGTGCTGTTGCTGGTGTTATAGCTGGTGTTGTAGCTGGTGCTGTAGCTGGTGTTGAAACTGGTGTTGTAACTGGTGTTGTAGCTGGTGTTGTAGCTGGTGTTGAAACTGGTGTTGTAACTGTTGTAGCTGGTGTTATAACTGGTGCTGTAGCTGGTGTTGTAACTGGTGTTATAGCTGGTGTTGTAGCTGGTGTAGTAACTGGTGTTGTAACTAGTGCTGTAACTGGTGCTGTAGCTGGTGCTGTAGCTGGTGTTGCAGTTGGTGTAGTAACTGGTGTTGTAACTGGTGTTATAGCTAGCATACCTCCTCTTCTCTCACTATGGAGGATGATACATTATGTTAAGCGCGTTGAGAGAATATCGGGATGATCAGGATAGACTTGGCGATATTGTCATGACAGTTTATATAGACAGATCATTACACAGACTATT
>NW_024729094.1:1323823-1334787 GCF_018991925.1 Homarus americanus
TCATCACTACTTATATCACCATCCATCATCACCATATAACACAATTCATCATCACTACATATAACACCTAACATCACTACATATAAACACCATCCATCACCACCACATATAACACCATCCATCATCACTACATATAACACCACCATCCATCATCACATATAACACCATCCATCATCACTACATATAACAACATCCATCATCACTACTTATATCACCATCCATCATCACTACATATACCACCATTCATCATCATCAATAATTAAGCATATATACTCCATCATCACCACATATAACACCATCCATCACCACTACATATAACACCATCCATCATCACTAATTATAACACCATCCACATATAACACCATACTCATCACCACATATAACACCACCATCCATCATCACTACATATAACACCATCCATCATCACTACATACAACACCATCCATCATCACTACATATAACACCATCCATCATCACTACATATAACACCATCCATCATCACTACATATAACACCATCCATCATCACTACATATAACACCATCCACTCACTACCACATAACACCATCCATCATCACTAATTATAACACCATCCATATACATACCATCATCACTACATGTAACACCATCCATCATCACTACATATAACACCATCCATCATCACTCTACATATAACACCATTCATCATCACTATACTTAATACCATTCATCATCACTACATATAACACCATCCATCATCACTACATATAACACCATTCATCATCACTACATATAACACCATTCATCATTACTATTCTTAACACCATCCATCATCACTATTCTTAACACCATCCATCATCACTACATATACCACCATCCATCATCACTACATGTAACATCATCCATCATCACTACATATAACACCATCCATCATCACTACATATAACACCATCCATCATCACTACATATAACACTACCCATCATCATTACATATAACACCATCCATCATCACTACATATAACACTCTATCATCACTACATATACAACCATCCATCATCACTACATATAACACCATCCATCATCACGACATAACACCATCCATCATCACGACATATAACACATCCATCATCACTACATATACATCCATCACATCATATGTATAACACCATCCATCATCTGCTATATACCGCCTCCATCATCTGCTACATACATCCATCATCACTACATATAACACCATCCAATCATCACTACATATAACACCATCCATCATCACTACATATAACGCCATCAATCATCACTACATATAACACCATCCATCATCACTACATATAACACCATCCATCATCACTACATATAACACCATCAATCATCACTACATATAACATCATCCATCATCACTACATATAACACCATCCATCATCACTACATATAACACCATCCATCATCACTACATATAACACCGTCCATCATCACTACATATAACATCATCCATCGTCACTACATATAACACCATCCATCATCAGTACATATAACACCATCCATCATCACTACATATAACACCATCCATCATCACTACATACAACACCATCCATCATCACTATACTTAACACCATTCATCATCACTACATATAACACCATCCATCATCACTACATCTAACTCCATTCATCATCACTATATAACACCATACCATCATCACTACATATAACACCATCCATCATCACTATATATATATATATTATATATATATATATATATATATACACATATATATATATATATATATATATATATATATATATATATCACCATCCATCATCACTACATATAACACCATCCATCATCACTACATATAACTCCATTCATCACTATACTTAACACCATTCATCATCACTACATATAACACCATCCATCATCACTACATATAACTCCATTCATCACTATACTTAACACCATTCATCATCACTACATATAACACCATCCATCATCACTATACTGTCACCATCTGTCATCACTATAGTAATAAACTGAACTTGATTTCTTACCTAATATAAAAATTCCAACCTCGTTAATTACTGTATATTTTTGAATGGTCAAATTTTGAATTGGCCTCAGTGAGGGTGCTGTAAGTCTGGGTCAGTATTAATGTTATGACTTCTCATAAAGTACAAAAGATACCACAGTCTGAGGTATCTTTTGTACTTTATGGGGCCCTGGACCACAGGCCACCATTATGATATTATATAATACAAATAGGACTTGAATCTTGTTATTGTTAAGACCCAACTCCTCTCTTTTAGCTTTGCAGCCGTGCACCTCTCTCGTAGCGTTGTGGCCGCACACCTCTCTCGTAGCAGAGCAGCTGCGCACCTCTCTCGTAGCGTTGCGACCGCGCACCTCTCTCGTAGTGGAGCGGCCGCGCACCTCTCTCGTAGTGGAGCGGCCGTGCACCTCTCTCGTAGTGGAGCGGCCGCGTAACTCTCGTAGCGTTGCGACCGCGCACCTCTCTCGTAGTGGAGCGGCCGCGCACCTCTCTCGTAGTGGAGCGGCCGCGTAACTCTCGTAGCGTTGCGACCGCGCACCTCTCTCGTAGCGTTGCGACCGCGCACCTCTCTCGTAGTGGAGCGGCCGCGTAACTCTCGTAGCGTTGCGACCGCGCACCTCTCTTGTAGTGGAGCGGCCGCGTAACTCTCGTAGCGTTGCGACCGCGCACCTCTCTCGTAGTGGAGCGGCCGCCTACCTCTCTCGTAGAGGAGCGGCCGCGCACCTCTCTCGTAGTGGAGCGGCCGCCTACCTCTCTCGTAGTGGAGCGGCCGCGCACCTCTCTCGTTGAGGAGCGGCCGCGCACCTCTCTCGTTGAGGAGCGGCCGCGCACCTCTCTCGTAGTGGAGTGGCCGCACACCTCCCTTGTTGAACCTCTCTCGTAGTGGAGCGGCCGCGCACCTCTCTCGTAGTGGAGCGGCCGTGCACCTCTCGTTGAGGAGCGGCCGCACACCTCTCGTTGAGGAGCGGCCGCACACCTCTCTCGTAGTGGAGCGGCCGAGCACCTCTCTCCACCTCTCTCGCAGTGGAGCGGCTGTGCACCTCTCTTATAGTGGAGATACAATGCACCTCTCTCGTAGTGGAGCGGCTGCGCACCTCTCTTATAGTGGAGATACAATGCACCTCTCTCGTAGTGGAGCGGCTGTGCACCTCTCTTATAGTGGAGATACAATGCACCTCTCTCGTTGAGGAGCGGCCGCGCACCTCTCTCGTAGTGGAGTGGCCGCACACCTCCCTTGTTGAACCTCTCTCGTAGTGGAGCGGCCGCGCACCTCTCTCGTAGTGGAGCGGCCGTGCATCTCTCGTTGAGGAGCGGCCGCACACCTCTCGTTGAGGAGCGGCCGCACACCTCTCTCGTAGTGGAGCGGCCGAGCACCTCTCTCCACCTCTCTCGCAGTGGAGCGGCTGCGCACCTCTCTTATAGTGGAGATACAATGCACCTCTCTCGTAGTGGAGCGGCTGCGCTCCTCTCGTAGTGGAGCGGTTGCACACCTCTCATAGTGGAGCGGCTGCACACCTCTCTCGTAGCGTTGTGGCTGCGCAACTCTCTTGTAGCGTTGCAGCCGTGCACATTGCATGGCTCTGCGAGGTCAACTTTTTCTTAGTTTTCACATTACGTCACATAGTCCCATAATGCAACGCGTCTATATCTACAAGATGGTGGATTCCACAAAGGATTATGGGAGTTGTGACATCATTACAAGCTAGGAGTTGTGTATCACCACAGTACTACCAGGGTGAGTGTGCGTTGGTTATGATTAGTCTTTTTTTGTGATTATCCCATAAGAGCACAATTACTAAAATTAAAATAATAAATATTAAATAAAATATAATAATAATAATTAATAATAATAATAACAATAATAATAAAAAAATAAAAAAAAATAAAAAAAAATATTAAATGAAAATATAACAATAATAATAATAATAATAATAATACAGTATAATATTGATTATGAAAATGTTAATATAAATAATAATATTAATAAAAAAAATGGTCTATAAATACTTACAAATAAAAACAAACAAACAAACAGGTAAATAGTGAGAAACGATATATTTATATTGTGTTGTCAAAGAGAAATAATTGAAACCCTGTAATAGACGAGTTGTTGGTCAGAATTTTTTCGTAGGATGGCAGGTCAATGGGTTAAGAAAACGCTTAAATTCGCTATGGTAATGATATTTTCAAATGATTTGAGCCAAAAGTGTAAAAAAAATAAGGGTTAAATAAGGGTTAAAGTCGCTAAAAATTCTCGTGACTTCGAAAAGCTCTGTGATTGGTTGTGACGTCACAGGTTGGATCGAGCCGCCTAGCGGGAGCGTGGAGGCAGCCAGCTGTGGTGTATGTGTTGTTACCAGCAGAAATACAGGACATGTGGCCATATACAATGTTGATATACACAGGCATACCTTATTTTTACATTTGAATAAAATAATGCTCAAGTATCATCGTGTGTATTTACTTGCTGGGTGCCAAAATGATGCAAAAGACCGATAACTCCAACATGGAAGTTTACATCAATGTTCTCTATTTCATGTCTGGAAAATGTAAGTTTTCGTCACTGATGTCTATATTTAATGTTGTGGAAGGACTAAGGACGACCATGGCCAGGGGTAGGGTCTGAGATGATTAGATGACAGATGTAATTTAACGTGCTTCATAGCTGGATGGCGGAGTTCTTGATAATACTGTGCAATCATAAAGACATCTACTTTTGGTAAATTTCTTTCATCTGCCTTGGTGAACCCTGGAAGTAACTGTCCTACCTCGGCTGATCGGCTCTGTAAATAAATATTATTAGATAATTGTGTTTTACTGTGCAACACAGTAATGCTCTCTCTCTCTCTCTCTCTCTCTCTCTCTCTCTCTCTCTCTCTCTCTCTGTATGTATATATATATATATATATATATATATATATATATATATATATATATATATATATATATATATATATATATATATATATATATATATATAACACGAGAATCTCGGAAACTACTTTACCGATCTTTACCAAACTTGGCATGGATAGCAAGTGTCATGTGGGGATCTCAAAAAAACTCCAACCAACCCGACCCGACCCGACCCGACCCGACCCGACCCGACCCGACCCGCTTCGCCTGAGAGAATGAGAGAGATACTAATGGTCAGCCGGGACACACACACACACTTAGAGAAGTCGTAGTCCCTCCTATGATTTACAGCTATTTTGATCCTTAGGTTCTCTTTCATTATGGCTTACTTTTCTCTGCGTCTAACCCCCATCCGTTACACCACACAGAGGTTGAAAAGTCGTATCCCATCCCACGTATTATAGCTAATTTCATCCTTAGGTTCTCTCATTACAGCTTACTTTTCTTTGATCTCTAACTTTTCTAGGCTGTCCATTCTAACAAGGGAGGTAGGCAGGTAGGTAGGTAGTCCATTCTAACGAGGTATGCCAAGCGTACGATATTTCACAGCGCTAAAATCAATGTCGTTACGTCCTACCTTAGTAAATTTATTCCTTGCCACGGCCATCTATATAAATAACTGAAAGAGCGTCTCTTTATAAATAAAAAAAAAGATCGTCGGTGGTACATGTCAACTTTTTGCCGAGGGACTGTTCGCGCACTGTTTTTTCCCAGCTTTGCCCGGGGAAGGAAGGAAGGCTGTCAATTCATGAAAGAAGACAGAGATCCACTAAGAAAGCATCAATCAAGATCAAGTGAATCAAGGCAACAACATGCTGCACGTTTACAAACTAACAGAGAGCGAACAACGGCAAGTCGGTCACAGGAAACAGTTCAGGAAAGGGATTCCCGTCTTAATGCTGACGAGAGCAAACAGCAGAAAGGCGTTCTCAAGAACATGATCAAGCGCATGAAATTCGTTGGAATGCTGATAGACAGAGAGCTGCGGGATCCAGAATTCTGAGAAAGAATACACAGTGGCATCCACTTGCAAGAGCAGCATTTAACTATGACAATGAGACAATATGAAAAGTATCCCTCTGTTGTCATTGGCAACATGGATAAGAAATGTGAACACTGCAGTGCAAAAAAGTACAATGGAGAATCTGCTGGACTGTGCTGCTCTCGTAGGAAAGTATGACTGCCATATTTGGAAAACCACCCTAACCATTGAAGACTCATGCTGGGAACAACACCAGAGTCAAAACACTTCTTGGAAAATATGCGGAAGTACAATTCATGCTTCCAGATGACATCCTTTGGAATTACCACAGTGAGCACGGATACATGCCCACATTCAAAGTCCAGGGTCAAGTCTGTCACAAAGCAGGATCCCTCTTACCACTGGAAGATGAGCAGCCAAAGCTCCTCCAAATCTACTTCATGGGAGATCATGAAAATCAGACTACTATCAGCTGTGGCAACATTCAAGGTGTCAAACATGACATTGTCCTATCTATCCAAGAAATGCTGCATTAGCGTAACACGTGTGTACCGTCATTTATAAATGGCCTGGAAATCATGCCTTCTGACGAGTACAAAGTCAGGATCAAAGCAGACACGACCCCTACGGGAGAACATGAAAGAACATTCAATGCTCCTGTAGTTGATGAAGTAGCCATCCTGATTGTCAGTCAAGAGTTTGAGAAACGAGACATCATACTCAAAATGAGAGACGAGTCGCTCACAAGAATATCAGACACACATCGATCCTATGATGCACTGCAGTATCCTCTCATCTTCTAGAAAGGTGAAGACGGATATCACTTCAACATTCCTCACACAGATCCAGCGACTGAAGCGGCAAAAGTAGGTAAGAAAGTCTCATCCAATGACCTTTATTCATACAGATTCATGATCAGAGATGACAGTTTTAACCAGATACTAAGATCAATGAACCTCTTCCACCAGTTTGTAGTGGACATGTATGCCAAAATTGAAACAAAAAGACTCGCCTTCATTCGACTCAACCTAAAGAAGCCCAGGGTTGATGACTACATTCATCTGAGAGATGCGGTAGCAAGGGATGGACATGTGGGCAATGTTAGACAGCTGGTGATTCTCCCCTCTTCCTTCACTGGAGGTCCGCGATACATGCATGAAAAGACTCAGGATGCCATGACCTACGTCAGAAACTTTGTCTCATAAGCCTACTCCTTGTGTTAACTGTTATATACATACTGTATGTTAACTGAGTTACTTTGTTTTAGTACCTGGCTAACCAACATAAGCGTGTGTAGAATTTTTTTAAATTTTTTAAACAATTTGGCCATCTTGCACTACCTTTTCATTTCACTTAACCAGAAGACCTTATCAAGGAAATGCCTTCGTTAGGTATTGGTGAATAGATGTAGCAATTTGTATAAGGTGTGTCGTGTTTACAGGTAACTTAGGTCCCTTAAAAATGTTTTGTCTGCTCTCATCAGTGTATTCATTTAAATTATTTTACTTCTCCTAAATGACACAAACAAGTGTTATCAATATTCACCCAGTTATGTCCGTTTCCTTTATAAATATTTAGAACTTACCAGCACCATATTTGCTTTAATATATCTAATGATGGAGTTTTTTTTCGTGTTCCGCTCTGTGTTTGAACTGACAATGTCTAAAGCATGTACAGTACAGTACAGTACCGTACATACACAGTACTGTACATACACTGTACAGTACAGTACAGTACAGTTCAATACAGTACAAACACAATATTTTCAAGGTGTTACTCGCGGGGGTGTTATGAATGTTTAGAACCCGAGACGAAGATTTTGAGCATTAGGGCAGAGGATGGTAAAAGTCTAGACACCTACTGTAAAAAAAATGAATGGTAAATATGAATTTAAACGTAGCTGTTCTGCAGTCATGGCTGAGCAAAACAAAATGGATTATGCAACTAATTTACTGATTGTCATGGAGAGAGAACAGTTTTAGTATACCAGTTCGGGGCCAGGAGGTCCATGTTAATATTATATAACCGGTCAACAGTCACACACAGATCCATGTTAATATTATACAACCGGTCAACAGTCACACACAGATCCATGTTAATATTATACAACCGGTCAACAGTCACACACAGATCCATGTTAATATTATACAACCGGTCAACAGTCACACACAGATCCATGTTAATATTATACAACCGGTCAACAGTCACACACAGATCCATGTTAATATTATACAACCAGTCAACAGTCACACACAGGTCCATGTTAATATTATACAACCGGTCAACAGTCACACACAGGTCCATGTTAATACTATACAACCGGTCAACAGTCACACACAGATCCATGTTAATATTATACAACCGGTCAACAGTCACACACAGGTCCATGTTAATATTATACAACCAGTCAACAGTCACACACAGATCCATGTTAATATTATACAACCAGTCAACAGTCACACACTTATCCATGTTAATATTATACAACCAGTCAACAGTCACACACAGATCATGTTAATATTATACAACCAGTCAACAGTCACACACAGATCCATGTTAATATTATACAACCAGTCAACAGTCACACAGATCCATGTTAATATTATACAACCGGTCAACAGTCTTACAGATTCATGTTAATATTATACAACCAGTCAACAGTCACACACAGATCCATGTTAATATTATACAACCGGTCAACAGTCACACACAGATCCATGTTAATATTATACAACCAGTCAACAGTCACACACAGATCCATGTTAATATTATACAACCAGTCAACAGTCACACACAGATCCATGCTGCACACGTTGGCCATTTGCTCGATCTCCTTTTAACTGATTATCCCAATTTCTTTATTCCCGGATCTTCCAGACTAACTCTCTCTTCACAAGATCTGTCCAACGATATACAAGTATACAGCTGCCGTTGTTACCCTGCAAACTTTAGTATGGTGATATGTTGTGTTATGTCATCATTCCTCTTAATCAAGAATTTGCCACTTGTCAAATAAGAGGCGAGACTTGATCGTGAAAGCATAAAAACAAACCCCTGCCACTAGTGGTCACAACAACAAGCTGGGTAAACACTAATTACTCTAATATTATATCCGCCAGGTTCTTAATAAGCCTCAGATTTAACTCATATTGAGAATACACTGCATAATTTCGTATTATAATAAAATTAGGAACGTATTTACAAAGACAAGTAAAGAACAATTTAAATACAAACAACCACAGCCTAAAGTAACCTAAACCCAGCCGTACCATACACTTGAACAGTACAAAAGAATAAACCACATATACATATATCCGGAGTCCAGACCAACTGTACCAGGACTATACTCTATCACCAGCCAAGCTCATCTGTCCCTTCCCACTCGTCGGCTGAGCTGGTGGACCTGTTACCCACACACTGCTGATACCATGTCGCCAATTAATTATAAAATTATTTTCCCTAACATACATATTTTACCTAACTAATACACGATATAGGCTGATTTGCTTAATTCATACCTATTATTTATCATTATAAATAACATATTAAACAATTATTACATACTGGAACAAAGTAATATAAAATATGGCCCTACCTACTGAACAAACAGGGTAATTACCTCTAAATTCAGTTTATATTCGGTGCCACATAACAGTTCTCTCAGATGATTTATATTAAACTTTAATAAGACGTCCCTGTGGCTGTATAGAAATATCTCCATTACCGACCAGAGAGTTCAAGACCCCAGGCAGCTGGATTATTGATACACGAACCTTAAGAAAACTTATTTATCCTGTTAAATCACAAATCTTTCGACGGAACATTTCCTTGGCCAACCTATAGTGTCGATTCCTTTAAGACGACGCTATACTTAGCAAATTTCACTTTACTGGACCCTCGGGGAGGGGCTATGGTCATATGGGCCATTTAGTAGATCTGTGACCATTAAACACTCTTGGCTTCAGACATAGATTTATCTTGGGTGATTCATGTTTATTGTGTGTATTGTGCCTAGGTGGGGCTGTTGTCTCTTATTTGAAAGGTGAAGTTCTCTTACAGGTTTCCAGATGTCTGTGTAATAATATATTTTCGTTGTTGGTAAGACAATGATTGACAATCTTTTGCGAAGGATTGATCGTTTGACTATTTTTTATATCAATAATAAGGGCATGGTATTATTATTATTATTATTATTATTATTATTATTATTATTATTATTATTATTATTATTATTATTATTATTATTATTTTATTATATTATTATTATTATTATTTATTATTATTATTATTATTATTATTATTATTATTGTTATTGTTATTGTTATTATTATTATTATTATTAAAGGTAATGTTATAGTTATCTTTTCCTTGGCACGTAATTCGTAATTGTTGATGAAGAAAATGTTGGGAAGGATGAAATCATTACATTCCACCTTGTGCTAAGGTTCTCCTGCCCAGTACAACAACTACACAGTAACAAGGTCATCCATTACCTAGACAACCAGATTTAACCTGCCGTCCTACTGTGTGTGGGGGGGGAGGAGGAGGGTATATGTGGGATGTGTGTGGGGTTATGTATGTGGGATGTGTGTGGGGGGTGTACATGTGTATGTAGGGGTACGAGTGTATGGAGTTTTAATCACCCTCTTTCGTTGTGAGGTCGTCTTGCTTAACCAGACTTTAAAATGAGTCAGAAGGACACTGCATTACAGTGCTTGACGGGGAAGTGTGGCGGTAAAATGAATTTTATTATCGGGTCAGTTATTTTTGCCACCTCCCGTCAAGCATTATGTTCTGCTATCGTTGACTCGATTTAAAGTGGTTAAGACGACCTCCGTCAACGAAAGAAGTGTGATTTCAGGGCGTGAGCCTCCTCCATTGACAATTATTGGTGAACAAATTCCATATTTAAGCGGTTGTGTAACAATAAGACATCACTGTTTGGTCTCTGTTGGGACGAGTCTTTTATTATTGCTGTAGAATGACTTGTCATCTCTTAGAGCTGGAAGGTATTTACTTATTAATATACCTAGAAAGCGTCTGATAC
>NW_024729094.1:1334887-1352863 GCF_018991925.1 Homarus americanus
ACTCCCACTATGTGCGGGGAGCGCTCTCTTCCCTCAGACGACCTTGAACGCTCAGTATCGCTAATGGCGGGGCATTTGAAATTTCTGAATATTACAATCGACCCCCCTAAAAAAAGACAGCACTGTCCTCATGTGCTGAGAAAACATACATACGACCCCCGTAAAAAATTGTTCTAAGAAAGTGCATCTTACCCCTTTAACGTGCTAAACACAGCATTCCCGTCTTCTCTTCTCCACTTCTCTCTCCCGCTAACATATATATATATATATATATGTATATATATGTATATATGTATATATATATATATATATATATATATATATATATATATATATATATATATATATATATATATATATATATATATATATATATATATATATATATATATATATATATATATAAAGTTTCGAATCAGAAAATTTATTTATTCCATTATTTCCAAATCCGAAAATGATGAGCTAGATGTGTTAACTGGTGTTGTAAACATGGCGTCTGGCCTCACTTAGGAGTATAATAGATCAGTACAGTACAGGAAGTATACATACTGCGCTGGTTTGTTTCCTCACCCAACAAGTGTTGGTCAATATTGATGGTCTACAGACGGTGAAGGCCCTGAACCATAGTTCCTGGTCATTATGTAATAACTTGGAGCATATTGACCAATTTTCCTACACAGGCTCGGGGTGCACCCTGCTCACGAGTAATTAATAATTCATTCCCGACATCGCCTTTGGGTTAAGATGGTCATATTTATAAAATTTCCATAATAGATCATAAAACTGAGGCCACTTTCTTTTATTTGCTGGGCAATGAAAAATGAAATTGCGTCCCAGAGACATAGCAGCCCGCTAGGAACAGTGTGGATACAGCACACTGTATACACAGACTGCGGTACACAAGGAGGCAGCGTGGTTGGCACTGCACTCAAACGCCTTCACTTCCCCAACTTGTAAAGTTAGGCACCCATATACAGCTGGGTGGACTGGGAACGCTCCAGGATCGAAATAATGACCCTTAGGACAGTAGGTGAGCGCTGTATTCACACGGCTGCTTCACCACACTACTAGGCAATAAAAACACAGCCACGTCAGCATTAATGCAATTATTTCAATTGGTGTTTCGTTATCAACTATGGATCCAGAGTGAGACGAAGATTGGCGGTGATGAAGCGTCTGGGGACACCAGGCCGTAAGAGGTTCTGCTGACTGATTCACTTTGTGTTACTCACTACGGTGTTGCTTCCACGGAAACACAGATCAAGCGTCCTGCAATTGTCCTGAATATTGAGAGCGGCGTCCACCTCATGTCACCCAACACACGGCTTAGCGACATCATCACTTGTCGACACATTTTAATAATAATATTTCACTGTTTTATTGTTGCCTGCCTCAACATATACAAAATAAAGTCTAGATGGTATAGTTCTTAGATACACTAATCTTAGGATGTGTTGCCAGGCTTTAAGGGAAATATAAAGCTGGGACGTAGAAATAAAGTTTACCGTAAGTATTCGGTTTGGTTAGGAAGGAAGGGACATCCTAACCAAACCGGATACGTACGGTAAGCTGATTTTTTTCTGAAATATTTATCGATGAACAAGTACAAGTTTAAAATTTCTTTTACACATGTTTCAGACTAACTTAACCTCTACGAGTGCGATATGTTAATCCTCCAAATACAATATTATTTTCCTGAAGGAAATAAGTCACTGTTTTCAGATAGATACAATTGTACTCGAGAGGTTAAAATATTTTAATTACGAGTTATTGTTTTTATGGGTTAAGTCATTATATTTGGTGGGTTAAAATATTTTACTAAAGTGGTTAAGGCATCGTGCTAATTGTTCCTCCGATTTCTTGGAGGTGGAATTAAGTGGTATTGGTGCAGTCATAGAGAAATATACCTACATGGTTTATGTACTGGGGAAACTTATACTGACATTATCCAGACATTTCTTGGTTATAGTTGAGGAGGATCATCTGAGACGAAGCTTTGAAGAAAAACCCCTGAGGCTGAGAGTGAGGTTGTCTCAGAAGTTGTTGGCAATATTTGAGACACAATAAATGGTCATCAAACATGTCACTATAAGATATTGGGGTAAGAACTTCATCAATTACTCATCCATTTAAAGCACTCACCGTTAAAGCTTTGATGAATGTGATAAAGGTTTGGGCTGAATGTATCTCCCGAGCTTTGATAACAGAATAGTGGAGCAGCAGACCAAATGTTATCCAACCCCTTTTGAGAGTTTTAAAGTAACCCAAATTCCTTCACCAGTCACGATGTTATTTTAAGCCGGGAGGAAAGTTGGACACGTCACTTTAATTCTGAATCAAAGAAGCAGAGAAGTTAAGGTTAGTTGCCTCTGATGGGGTGATGATAGCCACGGTGTTATTTACGGAGGAGATGTGATGGGCAACTATCTGCAGTAAGACATCAGCATGAATTGTTACTGTCATGCTAATGAGCTGTACAAACTATACAATCATTCTCCAAGTTTGTCTAAATTATAATAACCATTGACAAGAAATGTGACTTGTGTTCTTTCACATTGTAATGATTCATCGAACTTTACTTCCTTTAGTGAGTCCATAGACATGACGGCCCGTGAGGCAGCACACTATACAATAAACTAAGTCTTCGGTACTCAAGGGGGCGCTGAACTTGACCAACTGCTTTCTGCTGGATGTTGAGCACCGAAGAAACAAATTTGTGACGACATTGTAATTATTCCCCTAGTGATGTTCTCGGTGGCTGCATAGTAGCGACTTAATACTTCATTTAGCTTTCTAGATGTACTTTGACATGCTTACGATATATACAGGAGTGACATCGTAAGTCATCATCTTATTATTTACGAACAATTCAATTAGCTATACTGTACGTGGGTTACTAAACCCTGCCAGTAACATCCTGAAATATGTGATTTTAGTGTGGAATGCGGGGTCTCGCTCTGGGCTGCGTCTGTAAATTTCACTTGACCGTTCACTGAATGACGCCTGGTTTTTTATACACTGATGAACGGCATCCAAGTCTTCAATAAATTTATATCTGAAGGAAAGAAAATCAGTGTTTGAAAGGGACACCTCATTCTAGGCTGGCAATGCACCATTTTGCTGTAACGCCGTACTAATTATCAGGAGTCCAAATTGTCAAGACACCGAAGGAAATATCTTGGTCTAGGGACCTGTCACGTTGTGTTAGAGCTCCCTGGTTGGTGTAGTGGTGGCAGCAGCCTCGGAGGATCATAAAAGATCACACAGCAGAGATAGCGGCAGTTATGTGGTGGAATGGTTCGTGAGTGTGACAATAACAGTGTTATAACTTGTAAGACTTGGCCTTCAAAACTCATAGTGTAAGTTAGGGAGATGTTTGTATCGTATGAGGAGCAACGCTTACCACCACCAGTTAACATGTGTCACAGATTTCACCACATATTTGATATTTCTTCCAGACTACGAGACACTTTTTTTTCTTCAAACAAGCAATAATTAATTGCCACACCTTCATATCTGTCAGGATTGTGTCTTGCTTCAATCACCACATATTTGATATTTCTTCCAGACTACGAGACACTTTTTTTTCTTCAAACAAGCAATAATTAATTGCCACACCTTCATATCTGTCAGGATTGTGTCTTGCTTCAATGCTCCCAAATATATTTTTCACGCTGGCCTTCTCAGGATCTTATGGGTTTAGAGTTGAACATTCCCCTAAAATGTATAATTTAACCAGTCGTTGTATAATTTAACCAGTCGTTGAGTCATTTTTTGATCCAGCAGAAAATTTATACAACTTTAGTCATATTACAGGGGTTAAAGGTGAATTTAACCAGTCAACCTAACCTAACCTAACCTAACTTAAGTTGACCCAACCCAAGTTAACCCTATCCAACCTAACCTCACCTCACCCAACCCAAGTTGACCCCATCCAACCCAAGTTGACCCAACCCAACCCAAGTTAACCCAATCCAACCTAACCTCACCTCACCCAACCCAAGTTGACCCCATCCAACCCAAGTTGACCCAACCCAACCCAAGTTAACCCAACCCAACCCAACCCAAGCCAAGTTGACTCAACACAACCCAACCCAAGCTGACCTAACTTAATTTAACCTAACCCAGCTCAACCCAAGCTGACCTAACTTAACCTAACCCAACTCAACCCAAGCTCTCCTGACCTGATCTGACCTAACCTAAGCTGACTTGACATAACAAAACCCAACCTAATCTAACCCAACCTAATCTAACCCAAACTAACCTGACCCAACCCAAGATGGTCGGGACACTTGGTGATCACTGTATTTATTTTAATATGCTTCTAAGTCCTTGTCGTTTTGTCATAGAAAAATACTGTAATTCCACAACATGGCTTAGAGCTGTGAGATGTGTTGTCCTCGTGGCTCTTGAGTGATGTGTTCTTTGTATTGGCACCTTGGCACTGACTTAATTGTAATATTGTATGATGGTCGGTCAGTAATAAAACTTTTGGCAGTAGATATGAAGACGAATTAAGCTTATATAGGCAGTTGTGTTACATTATCCTTTGTAGATGCCTCACATCATGTTGGCTAACTTCTCTTGTTACGTTACAGTCACTAACTTCTCTTGTTACGTTACAGTCACTAGCTTCTCTTGTTATGTTACAGTCACTAGCTTCTCTTGTTACAGTCAGTAGCTTGTTACGTTACAGGCATTAACTTATACTGTACAATTTCTTGTCTTAAAATTTTGCTGTATAATATAGAGAAGTAAAAAACGTGATGGCAGGATCTCTCCTCCATGACAGTTTGTGCTACGGGAGGGAACACAGGTCTTGGGGGATCTAGGGAAGTTGTCAAGAGTAACTGACCAGAGTCCTTATAGTGTTATGGTGTGTGTGTGTGTGTGTGTGTGTGTGTGTGTGTGTGTGTGTGTGTGTGTGTGTGTGTGTGTGTGTGTGTGTGTGTGTGTGTGTGTGTGTGTGTGTGTGTGTGTGTTCAGGTGTGTGTGTGTGTGTGTGTGTGTGTGTGTGTGTGTGTGTGTGTGTGTGTGTGTGTGTGTGTGTGTGTGTTATGAAACATATTTCATCCACATCTGCACCAAATGGCTGTCCCATCACCACACACCATTTACCCGTCTTGAAAATCACAATCCCAAAGTGTTTGATAATATGGTTAAAACAGCCAAATAATATCCTGGTAGGTAGCAGTAGTAACACCAGGAGATTAACGTGTTATCTGCCATGTGCCTGATGCTGCCTCCAACGCTGGTCGGGGCGACACATTAAGCCGTCCTCATAAAGGTAAAACACTCGAGCATTCCTGTCACGTGCGTCACCTTTTAATGCAGTCAGTGAACCTTACTCATTCTATTACAAGAGCTACATGTCAAAAGCAATGGCTCGTGTGTACTGAAAATTGTGCAGCTCACTTTGTTGGCTGTGTGTAAATGAAATACGATACGATCACTACCAGTTTAATGAAGAGCTTTATCGTATTGCTAATACCGATATCGGCTGCATTTAAGGTCCAAATCACAGCTACATTAATTTGGGTCAGTAGCGGGTGCCATGAGTCAAGCTAGGCGGTGTGACACGGTGTGAGGCTGACAGTGTTCTGGGTGTGAGGCTGACAGTGTTACGGATGTGAGGCTGACAATGTTCCGGGTGTGAGGCTGACAGTGTCACGGGTGTTAGGCTAACAGTGTCACGGATGTGAGGCTGACAGTGTTACGGGTGTGAGGCTGACAGTGTTACGGGTGGGAGGCTGGCAGTGTTCCGGGTGTGAGGCTGACAGTGTTCCGTGAGGCCGATGGTGTTCCGGTGTGAGGCTGACAGTGTTGGCTGATGTGAGGCTGACAATAAACCCGGGTGTGAGGCTGACAGTGTCACGGGTGTTAGGCTAACATGTCACGGATGTGAGGCTGACAGTAAAAGATGGTGAGGCCGGACAGTGTTACGGGTGTGGGAGGTTGGCAGTGTTCCGGGTGTGAGGTTGACAGTGTTCCGGGTGTGAGGCTGACAGCACCTGGGTAAAGAAGCTGAACAATGTTCCAAAAAGTTAGGGCTGACAGTTCTGGTAAGTTGGGCTGGACAGTGTTCCGGTGTTAGGGCTGACAGTGTTCCGGTGTACATTAGTGTTCCGGGTGTTAGGCTGACAGTGTTCCGGGTGTTAGGCTGACAGTGTTCTGGGTGTTAGGCTGACAGTGTTCCGGGTGTTAGGCTGACAGTGTTCTGGAAAGTAGGGCTGACAGTGTTCCGTAAGAAGGACAGTGTTCCGGGTGTTAGGCTGACAGTGTTCCGGGTGTGAGCAGAACATAACGTGAGGCTAATAGTGTTTCTTAAATGAAGTAAATAAAGTCTGAAATAATAGGTGAGGGAGCCAGAGGTGAGTAAGCCAGGGGTGAGTGAGCCAGAGGTGAGGGAGCCAGAGTAGCTAATCCTGTAGGAAGCCCGGGGTGGCGGTCAACGGGCTTCGTCAGGTAGAACATTTTCATGATGGTTGGCTCGTTCAGGACATCAGTCCCCTTCATATTGGTGAAGTATTAATATAATATACCTTTACCCCACACGATCTTCATTCACTTACAACTTTTATTTTGGTATAATAATTTGATTTAGAGTACAAGAGGACAGGTACACCCAGAGCTTGTTCTCTCAGGGATAGGTGATGGCCACCACACCTGTACTGTTGGCCACCACACCTGTACTGTTGGCCACCACACGTGTACTGTTGGCCACCACACCTGTACTGTTGGCCACCACACCTGTACTGTTGGCCACCACACTTGTACTGTTGGCCACCACACCTGTACTGTTGGCCACCACACCTGTACTGTTGGCCACCACATCTGTACTGGTGGCCCCCACACCTGTAATGTTGGCCACCACACTTGTACTGTTGGCCACCACACTTGTACTGTTGGCCACCACACTTGCAATTAAGTTGGCCATCATTGAATTCCTCTACTGTTGGCCACCACACCTGGTACTGTTGGCCACCTCACACCTGTACTGTTGGCCACCACACCTGTGCATTGGTTGTCCCCTCACACCTGTACGTTGGCCATCACACCTGTAATGCCACACCACACCTGCACTGTTGGCTACAACACCTGTACTGTTGACCATCACACCTGTATTGTTGGCCACCACACCTGTACTGTTGGCCACCACACCTGTACTGTTGACCATCACACCTGTACTGTTGGCCACCACACCTGTAATGTTGGCCCCCACACCTGTACAACTGAGGTACGGTTGGTCACCATACTTGTACAGTTGAGGTACTACTGGTCACCATACCTGTACAGCTGGCCACTACACCTGTACTGCTGGCCACCACACCTGTATTGTTGGCCACCACACCTGTAATGTTGGCCCCCCACACCTGTACAACTGAGGTACGGTTGGCCACCATACTTGTACAGTTGAGGTACTGCTGGCCACCATACCTGTACCACACATGTACAGATGAGATACTGTTGGCCACCACACCTGTACAATTGAGGTACGGTTGGCCACCATGCTTGTCTAGTTGAGGTACTGCTGGCCACCATACCTGTACAGCTGACCACTACACCTAAACTGCTGAGGTACTATTGGCTATACACTTGTCGAAAGAGGTACCTACTCTCTCCAGTTCACCTGTAGAGACGAAACACGGGTGGCCTCATACCTGTGCAGTTAAGGTACTGATGAACCCACCTTAGTATAATGTCAACTCTGAGATCTTATAAGAGGAAGAGTTAAACACAAGTGATAATGATGTCAGGTAAATTTATTATTACATTACTTAAGAACTTTCTTTTCAGTCATAATACAAAAGATCAGTACAGACTCACCCCTGGCAGCTTGTAACGTCACTCGTTAAAAATTGTTACGCTGCAAGGAACAGTTGGTCAAGTAGACACAAAAATAGCCTTAGTTAATAATGTAACGAGTACATGGACTATGGTTGTGATTATTAGTAGTTACAGGAAGTTAATTATTTAAATAAGATTAAATATAATAATGATATCAACCAGAAACATATACTGTACAAGTTCCAAACCTGGCCAGTACTGTACACCCTCATGAAGAACTCTATATCACGCTTACTTAACTTTGCAACATCTTCATCAATGACACTTGAGCTGAAGAGTATTGTACACCTTAACTCTGTAAGACAAACTATCTCCTCTACAGAGTTGTGTTATATCTTCCTTTATTTATTTAAAAGATACATCCTCTCGTCCCTCCTGTTGAGTTAATCCAGAAGCGACATAGTGCTGGGGCGTCTTAAACAATAACACATCAAGTTATGGTAAGGACACACACAGGACGGATACTGTGGCTCGCCTGAAACTATTCGAGAAATAAGAACAGCAGGAAGGACAGAGGAAGGAAGTTTGCTTTAGATCCTGATGCCAAACTTTACTGAATGGTTGTGAGATGCATCAGGCAACGAGAAAAGTTTCACCAAATATATGGAAGACTGAGTTAAGAGTGAGGAGAGGAAGAAAACATCTTCTATGGATTAGTTACAAGAAGCCTTAATGAGTTGGAGGTAACTAAGCTCCTTGTTTTAGCTTTGATGTGATGTAGAATGGGAACTACTACTGTTCTTGGGATGGTCTGATTGGTGGGTGTTATAGTGATTTAATTTTGATAATTGTCTTTATTTTGGAGGCGATGAGGCCTAGGTCAGGTCAGGTCAGGTCAAGTTCGATTATATTAGTTTAGGTTAGGTTAGGTTAGGTTAGGTTAGGTTAGGTTAGGTTAGGTTAGGTTTATGCTGACAAATTGTTCGGTAACGAAATATCCTGGAACCAGTCTGTTCATTACGGGAGTAGGTTTTGGCATAAATTACGAGGAGAGTTTTATGTAAGGATTTCACTTATATATTCAAGAAGGCAAGATACTTTGCTGATTATGTATACGGCACTGTCATTATGCATACTGTCATTATCCATAGTGACATTATCCATACTGTCACTATCTACAGTGACATTATCCATACCGTCATTATCCAGTCACATTATCCTTACTGCCATTATCCAGACTTGTATCATCAAGAGTATCAGCTTCAGCAAGAACAGCTTGTATTCTGAATAGTTTTACATCAATGACATGATACAGAACGATGTAGACAATAAATGCTTGCAGAATTTTCAGTACGAGCCGAACTGAACCAGAGGAGGTGATGATGATGTGTTGGCTGAAGATGGCTTATGTTTTATGAGGAATTTCATCCTGTGGCTTCTCCGAGAGTTTATTTTCTCCTGGATTCTTTCTTCTGTGCACTGGAAAATATTCTCCAGCATGGGTGTTATGTGACTATTCTCCAGGTGTAGTTCTGCCAGTACTTGTGACAGCTGTAGTGGAGGAGACCAGCAGTTGAAGACTTGTTTACAAAATGTACTTAAATGGAACCTCACCCATGTTCTTCTTCGTCCACTTGTCGATCTTGTGTACCAGGTCTAGGGTCAACTTCTCCTTTCAGTTACCGACCTCACCTGGCACAGGAATCAACAATATTACTTCATCATTCACCTCAATAAGAATTTGTGAATACTGAAAATGAGATCTTTAAATTATAATAAACTCCTATTTTAAACAACGGATGTTGTTGACTTGAGAAATTCCATCATCGTGTGTATTATTTGTTAGTTTTTATTAAGATTTGTAATCCTTAAACTCTTTACCAACAAGCTTTTGGTCAAATTTTTATTTCTGCAATGTTTAACAATCTCTTTTATCAAATGTTACGACATGTTTCAACCAAGAGCCCTGGGCTATTATTGGCAATATCACTAATAATATCAATAGCGGATGTCAGTTACATCTACCTGAACCAATGGTTATCTTTAGTTTTAGTGAAACGAGTAAAGAAAACAAGACTATCCTTAACAGAAGTTAAGTGTCCACCTTTCCTGAAGAAGCCGCCCTCCTGCCTCACCACCTCCTGTGAGTACTGGGGATTATCTTCTGTTGTGGGCCCCACCAAGTTGTCCCGGCCTGCCATCTCATTAAACTCGGTGTATTTACCTACCTGAGTGTGAAGGAAGGTTTTGTATATTGATTACAGCCCACTACCATTGTTCGTTATTCTTGTTACATTACTCAGGTATTTTGATGTTAAACAGTTAATGTAGTGAAACAAATATATCTTGTTTACATGTCCTCCGAGCACACGGCATCATACATTAAGGAGTTGCTTCTGGCTGAGGTTTGTGCTCAACAACTCGTTCAGCTTCTCTTGCTTGGCCATAATGTCGGCCTTGAGGCCCTCGTAGAAGACGAAGTGAAAATTAAGGTGGTGACGCTTCTGCCAGGCCTCGTTGACGCCAGTACGGCTGGTACCGTACTTGGTGAAACATTGTTATCAGGGTTAGCACTAGTCATGTGAGGATAAACTCAGTGATATACGGCATACATGCTGAATACAATCTAGGAGTGTCGAATAAAACCCTAAAAACTAAAAACTATGAACAGGAAAGAACTTGTTGATAAATTTAGCCAATAGACAAGTGCAAACAGGCACTAGTCAATCCATTGTTTACCATGATGAGATGTATCAAATAAAACATGTTTATGGAGCAAGTAACAAGATCACTAGATTACAAGATGTTGTCACTGCTAGACTAAGGTTAGGATATAAGTATACTGTACCTTTGGCAGTATGTTCCTCAAGCAGATGTGAACAAAATTAAATGTAAAGTGTGTGGCCAGACATATGGCAACACTGTCCAACACTACGTCTTAGACTGTGAAAAAATAGAATCTAATAGGGATAGATCCAAGCGCACTGTGTATGTAATGGCATCTAGTACCTCATCATAATTTTATGTACCGCCTTAAACAATGTACTGGAAATACTCTGTAACATTCATTGCCATAATATCAAAATCACTGGGGTCTGATAAACACCCTTTGTGGCCTCTACTCTGTAATCCCGTTTATGCTACCGCTCACAGTATGAGTATGAGGTGCACAATAAACTAGCTGGTGATCGCGGTAAAATTGTAATTCAATTGGCCAAGACCACACTGGTGGATCACTGGCCAAGACCACACTGGTGGATCACTGGCCAAGACCACACTGGTGGGTCACTGGCCAAGACCACACTGGTGGATCACTGGCCAAGACCACACTAGTGGGTCACTGGCCAAGACCACACTGGTGGGTCACTGGCCAAGACCACACTGGTGGGTCACTGGCCAAGACCACACTGGTGGGTCACTGGCCAAGACCACACTGGTGGGTCACTGGCCAAGACCACACTGGTGGGTCACTGGCCAAGACCACACTGGTGGATCACTGGCCAAGACCACACTGGTGGATCACTGGCCAAGACCACACTGGCCAAGACCACACTGGGTCACTGGCCAAGACCACACTGGTGGGTCACTGGCCAAGACCACACTGGTGGTCACTGGCCAAGACCACACTGGTGGGTCACTGGCCAAGACCACACTGGTGGGGCACTGGCCAAGACCACACTGGTGGATCACTGGCCAAGACCACACTGTGGGTCACTGGCCAAGACCACACTGGTGGGTCACTGGCCAAGACCACACTGGTGGGTCACTGGCCAAGACCACACTGGTGGATCACTGGCCAAGACCACACTGGTGGATCACTGGCCAAGACCACACTGGTGGATCACTGGCCAAGACCACACTGGTGGATCACTGGCCAAGACCACACTGGTGGATCACTGGCCAAGACCACACTGGTGGGTCACTGGCCAAGACCACACTGGTGGATCACTGGCCAAGACCACACTGGTGGATCACTGGCCAAGACCACACTGGTGGGTCATCTGGCCAAGACCACACTGGTGGATCACTGGCCAAGACCACACTGGTGGCCATCACTGGCCAAGACCACACTGGTGGTGGATCACTGGCCAAGACCACACTGGTGGATCACTGACCAAGACCACAGACACTGGCCAAGACCACACTGGTGGATCACTGTCACACTGGTGGATCACTGGCCAAGACCACACTGGTGGGTCACTGGCCAAGACCACACTGGTGGATCACTGGCCAAGACCACACTGGTGGATCACTGGCCAAGACCACACTGGTGGATCACTGGCCAAGACCACACTGGTGGGTCACTGGCCAGACGTTACTCTAAACAGTTTAATTTTTCCTTTTGTTGGTCAAGTCAACATTTAGGACCATTTAGGGATACAGGAGGTCAGGCGCCGCCATCTTGTTGACGTCCCGGGTCACGACATGGCCGGTACAGTTCTGACACTCCCAGGTACCCTGACACTCCTAGGTGCACCTCTGACACTCCCAGGTATACCTCTGACACTCCCAGGTACACCTCCGATACTCCCAGGTACACCTCTGACACTCCCAGACACTCCCAGGTACACCTCCGATACTCCCAGGTACACCTCTGACACTCCCAGGTACACCACTGACACTACCAGGTACACCTCTGACACTCCCAGGTACTCCTTTGAAGTTCCCAGGTACTCCTCTGACACTGCCAGGTACACCTCTGACACTGCCAGGTACACCTCTGACACTCCCAGGTACACCTCCGACACTCCCAGGTACACCGCTGACACTCCCAGGTACACCGCTGACACTCCCAGGTACACTTCTGACTCTCGTAGGTACACCTTCGACACTCCCAGGTTCACCTCCGACACTCCCAGGTACACTTTTCAAACTCCCAGGTACACCCCTGAAACTCCCAGGTACACCCCTGACATTCCCAGTTACTCCACTGACACTCCCTGGTACACTCCTGATACTCCCAGGTACACCTCTGACACTCCCAGGTACACCTCTGACACTCCCAGGCACCACTGACACCCTGGCACAGGTACTCCACTGACACTCCCTGGTACACCTCTGACACTCCCAGCTACACCTATGACACTCCCAGGTACACCTCTGACTCTCCCAGGTACACCCTTGACACTCCCAGGTACACCTCAGACACTCCCTGGTACACCCCTGACACTCCCAAGTACACCTCTGACACTCCCAGGTACACCTCAGACACTCCCAGGTACACCCCAGACACTCCCACATACACCTCTGATACTCCCAGGTACTCCTCTGACACTCTCAGGTACTCCTCTGACACTCCCAGGTACACCTCTGACTTGCTCCCAGTTACACCTCCGACACTCCCTGTTACCCCAGCCTCCCAGGTACACCCCCCAGGCACTCCCCAGGTTCTGGCCTCCCAGAGTACACCTCCTGATGCTCCCAGGTACACCTCTGACACTTCCAGGTACACAGTGACACTCCCAAGGCACACAATGACGCACTCCCAGGTACACCTCCTGACACTTCCTGGTACACCACTGACCCTACAGGTACACCTCTGGCCTCCCAGGTGCTCTTTGACGCTCCCAGGTACTCCTCTGACACTCCCAGGTACACCTCTGACCTCCCAGGTACACGCCTGGCCTGCCAGGTACCTTCGACACTGCCAGGTACACCAATGACACTCCCAGGTACACTTCTGAGACATCCAGGTACACCACTGACACTACCAGGTACACCTCTGAAACTCCCAGGTACTCCTTTGACGCTCCCAAGTACACCTCCGACACTCCCAGGTACACCTCTGTGTAATGAGACAAAATCTCACATGAAGAGGTAAGTTAGGAGCTTATAGTAGTAGAGTATTATAGCGAGAGGAAATGGTAGCGTGTCCTGGATGTTATTTGCACAGCGTCACTACGCTTATCTTATCTCGTATGTCAATACACATATATCACTTCTTAAAGGGACAACTTGTTAAACACCTCTTGATACAACTATTTATTACTTCACTCAATGACATGGACACATTAATATCACTATTATATCGGGGTACTAACACATCATGCTTTACGTTACTTGACACTGACTCTCAGACACACCTGAATGAATACACTTCCCACAGTAGGTAACTCACCCTAGGACGTTCTGACAAGACTCACGTGTACCCTGACGTAGGCCCAGTGAGTGCTGGCTGGGCTGCGTCCTATGGGAGAATCTGCTCAGCTGGCGATGCCGTGGTCTGGTCGGGAAGTCTCCCTCCTGACCTGGGGAGGGGACGTGCGTGACTCTGCTTAGTGAACCGAGTGACGACCCGAACGGGAGGGAGATGACAGCAACCAGAGTGAGAATCAGTATGACCAGAATCAGAATGATAATGATAATCGTAATGCCCGTGGACGGGACTGTAGGGCCTTTATATGGGGTCGGCCCAGCCGGCTTCTGACCTCTGCCAATTAACACTAAACTGGTTTGATCTAGATAGCTGTGTGCAGGTGTGGTCCTGGCCAGGTGTCTTGGCTAGGTGCGGTTGTAGGTCACCCAGCTCACGTCATTAGCGGGCGAGGTCAAGTCCCTTGGGTCGACCTGAGGTGTGTCAACCCGGAATGTGGTGGTACCACGAGGTCTGCAGTGCTCTTGCTGTTATATGCGGCATAATTCTGGGCTGTAAGGTTTGGTCTGACAATCACTCATTACACCTCCCGCCAAGACCAAAGCTTCATCACAGAGACTGATGCCACATATAGACAGCAACATCACGTGTGGTGTCAAAGATAATCCCTGGGGCGATAACATAGTCTCACATTTACAAACAACAATCTCATAGGTGTATGTTTTTCTACTGGCGCTAGTTTGATCTGACAAAGCTCACTATACCTCCCGCCAAGATCAAAGCTTCTATGCCAGGAGAAAAAGGAAACATAGCAAGTGAACATAGAATGAAAAAATCCTTCATATGTAGCATAGTGTCCGAGGCAACCTTGCAAATCACATTCTACAAACAATAACAGGTGTTACATTTCCTTATCAGCCCATGTCAAAATAATAATTCATCTCAGTCAGTAATATAGCTACAACATCGTGTTTCATAGTCCAAGACATTGATCAAATGAACTCATAGAAAAAAGTGAGACTAAAAAAAGACATTCTTTGTAGTAAACATCAACAAAATCAGAGAAAATACTTGAAAATACACAAAAAATGTTCCTACTTCACATATTAGGGTATTGATATCTTTTTATTATACATCAACAACATCAGTACATTAGTTGGGTCCGGCATAGCTCACGTCTTCCATCCAGCTGGTAGCTGAAAAATAGGGGATGGCGGCAGCTCAGCAGCTGTAGTCGGTTGGTCCTTCATCATCGACTTTCTTGTGATGTCAGGACAGCACATCTTCTGTCTTCTTTCTTCACATAGCACATCTTCTGTCTTCTTTCTTCACATACCGCACCTTGTAGGTCGTTTCTCCACACCTTCTGACTTCTTCTCACTTCCTCCTGGTTTCTATACTATTCCAGACGAGTTTTCTGTCCCATCTGCGGTCTTCCTCTACGTTTAGAGCCTCATTTTCAACGTCTTCTAGATGAATTTTCTGTTCCATCTTCCTTTTTTCTTAGTACATCATCATTTTCATATTCCAGACGAATTTTCTGTTCATCTGCGTTTCTTTATACATCTTCATTTTCATATTCCAGATGAATTTTTCTGCTCCATCTGTATTTCTTCTCTGCAACATCATCATTTTCAACATATTCCAGACGATTTTCTGTTCATCTGCCGTCGGCCCCCTCCGGCCGGGATGAAGGCCGGTCCACTGCTTGGGCTGTCGTCTCCTTAGATGACTCATAAGGCAGGTTCCGCGGACCAAGGCTCGCTCTCCGTACGTGAGTGTCGGCGAGACCAAAGACCGTCCTGTCTTACACCTTCCACAGTGGTGAATCCCTCCCTGGCTGGGCTCACCAGGGTTCGTTGTGTGGCGATCCATTCCACACTTCTTAACTTCCTAAAGTAGAAAAATATAAAATCTTCTTAATCCTAGACCAAGGGAGGACTTGAAAGAAGTGACGTGGTGTGTGGTGGGTTTCGTGCTGCCTTCATCAAGCTGCATTCATCACGCTGCTTTCATCATGCTGGTTCTTCTCTGCTCGTATGTACTGTGGTTGACGTCCGGCTGGCCATGGGTGGTACTGTGAGTGACATTTGACAGAGAAACAATCCTAAAGGGATGATGGATCAGTTGGAAGTGCATTCGCAAAAAAAAAATTCACTTCAAAAGATTCTAACTATCACTGTACTGAACACTAAGGGGAATAGGCGTGAGTTCTTACGTTAAGTGCGCTGCCACCATTGTAATGAGACGAATCTGACAAGAAGAGAATTACATATATAGGTAGGAAGTATAGAGAGTAGGAGTGTAAAGATAGGAAACTTGGTAGCGTGGCCTGGATGTTATTTGCACAGCGTCACTACGCTTATCTTATCTCGTATGTCAATACACATATATCACTTCTTAAAGGGACAACTTGTTAAACACCTCTTGATACAACTATTTATTACTTCACTCAATGACATGGACACATTAATATCACTATTATATCGGGGTACTAACACATTATGCTTTACGTTACTTGACACTGACTCTCGGACACACCTGAATGAATACACTTCCCACAGTAGGTAACTCACCCTAGGACGTTCTGACAAGACTCACGTGTACCCTGACGTAGGCCCAGTGAGTGCTGGCTGGGCTGCCTCCTATGGGAGAATCTGCTCAGCTGGCGATGCCGTGGTCTGGTCGGGAAGTCTCCCTCCCGACCTGGGGAGGGGACGTGCGTGACTCTGCTTAGTGAACCGAGTGACGACCCGAACGGGAGGGAGATGACAGCAACCAGAATGAGAATCAGTATGACCAGAATCAGAATGATAATGATAATCGTAATGCCCGTGGACGGGACTGTAGGGACTTTATATGGGGTCGGCCCAGCCGGCTTCTGACCTCTGCCAATTAACACTAAACTGGTTTGATCTAGATAGCTGTGTGCAGGTGTGGTCCTGGCCAGGTGTCTTGGCTAGGTGCGGTTGTAGGTCACCCAGCTCACGTCATTAGCGGGCGAGGTCAAGTCCCTTGGGTCGACCTGAGGTGTGTCAACCCGGTATGTGGTGGTACCACGAGGTCTGCAGCGCTCTTGGTGTTATATGCGGCATAATTCTGGGCTGTAAGGTTTGGTCTGACAATCACTCATTACATCTGACACTCCCAGGTACACCTCCGACACTCCCAGGTACACCTCTGACACTCCCAGGTACACCTTTGACTCTCCCAGGTACACCACTGACACCCCCAGGTACACCTCTGACACTGCCAGGTACACCTTTGACACTCCCTGGTACACTTGTGACATTCCCAGGTACATCTCCGACACTCCCAGGTACACCTCTGGCACTCCCAGGTACACCTTTGAAAATCCCAGGTACACCTCCGATACTCCCAGGTATACCTTTGACACTCCCAGGTACTCCACTGACACTCCCTGGTACACCTCTGACACTCCTAGGTACACCTCTAACACTCCCAGGTACAACCCTGATACTCCCAGGTACACCTTTGACACTCCCAGGCCCACACCTACGATATACAGGTTCACCTCCGATGCCAGGTACACCTCCTGACCTCCCAGATACTCCTCCCAAGCTGCTCCAGGTACACTTCTGACACTCCCAGGTACACCTCTTACACTCCCTGGTTCTCCCCTGACACTCCCAGGTACACCCCTGACACTCCTAGGTACACCCCTGACACTCCTAGGTACATCTCTGATACTCCCATGTACACCTCTGACACTTCCAGGTACACCTCTGACACTCCCAGGTACACGAGTGACACTCACAGGTACACCTCTGACATTCCCAGGTACTCCTCTGACACTCCCAGGTACACCTCAGACACTCCCAGGGACACCCCTGACACTCCCAGGTACACCCCAGACACTTCCAGGTACACCTCCGATACTCCCAGGTACACCTCCGATACTCCCAGGTACACCTCAGACACTCCCTGGTTCACCTCTGGTACTCCCTGGTTCACCTCTGACACTCCCACGTACACCTCTGACACTCCCAGGTACACTTCTGACAGTCCCAGGTACACCTATTACACTAACTGGTTCTCCCCTGACACTCCCAGGTACACCTCAGACACTCCCA
>NW_024729094.1:1352963-1362185 GCF_018991925.1 Homarus americanus
CCCCGTACCTCTCTCCCACCCCATGCCTCCCCCACACCCCCGTACCTCTCTCACCCCCGTACCTCTACCACCCCGTACCTCTCCTACACCTCCCGTACCTACACCCCATGCCTCTCCCCACCCCCATTGCCTCTCCCACCCCCAGTACCTCCCCACACCCCGTGCCTCCTCCCACACACCCCCGTACCTCTCCCACCCCCGTGCCTCCCACACCCCCCGTGCCTCCCCCACCCCCATGCCCTCTCACACCCCGTGCCTCCTCCTACACCCCCATTGCCTCCCCACCCCCGTGCCTCCTCCCACACCTCCCGTGCCTCCCCTGCATGCCTCCTCTGTGCCTCCCCCACACCCCCGTGCCTCTCCTGCCCCGTGCCTCTCTACACCCCCCGTGCCTCCCCCACACACCCCCGTGCCTCTCCCACCTCCACGTGCCTCCCCTACACCCCCGTGCCTACACCCCCGTGCCTCCCCCACACCCCCGTGCCTCCTGCACCCCCATTACACACCCCCGTACCTCCCCCACACCCCATTGCCTCCTCCTGCACCCCCATGCCACCCCACCCCGTACCTCCACACCCCGTGCCTCCTCCTGTCCCCCATTGCCTCCTCCTCACCCCCATTATCTCCCACACTTGCCTCTCCTGCACCCCGTGCCTCCCCACCCCCGTGCCTCCCACACCCCGTGCCTCCTCCCACACCCCCGTGCCTCTCCCCACCCCGTACCTCCCCCACACCCCCAGTGCCTCTCACCCCCGTGCCTCTCCTGCCCCCACGTGCCTCCCCACACCCGTGCCTCCTCCACCTCCCGTGCCTCCCTACCCCAATTGCCTCCTGCACCCCCCGTGCCTCCCCACACCCCGTGCCTCTCCTGCCCCGTGCCTCCTGCCCCCATTCTCCCCACCCCCATTGCCTCCTCCACACCTCCGTGCCTCCCCTCACCCCCATTCACCTCCTACCTCCTCCCCCACACCCCCGTGCCTCTCCTGCACCCCATGCCTCTCCTACACCCCCACGTACCTCCCCACACCCCCGTGCCTCTCCTGCCCCCGTACCTCCCCCATGCCTCTCCACACCCCGTGCCTCCTCCTACACCCCATGCCTCTCCTACACCCCATGCCTCCCCACACCCCCGTGCCTCTCCTGCACCCCGTGCCTCCCCACCCCGTGCCTCTCCCACCCCGTGCCTCCTCCCACACCCCCCGTGCCTCCTCCCACACCCCCGTGCCTCCTCCCCCGTGCCTCCTCCTCCCCACCCCAGGTGCCTCCTCCTGCCCCGTGCCTCCCCACACCCCCGTGCCTCCTCCCCGTGCCTCCTCCTGCACCCCCGTGCCTCTCACATTATCTCCCCCATGCCTCTCCTCACCCCCATGCCTCTCTGCCCCGTGCCTCCCCACACCCCCCGTGCCTCTCCCACACCCCCGTGCCTCCTCCTGCACCCCCCGTGCCTCCTCCACACCCCGTGCCTCTCCACACCCAGTGCCTCCCCCACACCCCCAGGTGCTCCTGCCCATGCCTCCCCCACCCCCGTGCCTCCTCCTACACCCCCATTCTGCCCCCATTGCCTCCCCCCCCCGTGCCTCTCCCCTACACCCACCTCTCTCACCCCCGTGCCTCTCCCACACCCCCATTGCCTCTCCCACACCCCCATGCCTCTCCCACACCCCCGTGCCCTCTCCTACACCCCCATGCCTCCTCTACACCCCCGTACCTCCCCCACACCCCCGTACCTCTCCCACCCCCGTGCCTCTCCTACACCCCCGTAACTCTCCACCCCCGTGCCTCCCACCCCGTACCTCTCCCACACCCCCGTACCTCCTCCTACACCCCATGCCTCCTCCCACACCCCCCGTACCTCCTACACCCCCATTACCTCTCACACCCCATGCCTCCACCCCACGTACCTCTCCCACACCCCCTCCTCCACCCCGTACCTCCTCCTACACCCACCTCTCCTACACCCCGTGCCTCCTCCTACACCCCATGCCTCTCCTGCACCCCGTACCTCCTCACCCCCGGTTGCCTCCTCCTGCACCCCATCGTGCCTCCTCCACACCCGTGCCTCTCCCACACACCCCCCGTTCGTCTCCCACACCCCCCGTGCCTCTCCACCCCCCGTCCTCCTCCCCACCCCCGTGCCTCTCCACCCCCGTACCTCCCACCCCCGTACCTCCTCCCCACCCCCGTGCCTCCTCCACACCCCATGTCTCCCACCCCCGTGCGTCTCCCACCCCCGTACCTCTCCTACACCCCCCCATGCCTCTCCCCACCCCGTACCTCCCACCCCCCATTACCTCCCCCCCCCCCCGTACCTCTCTCCACCCCTCCGTACCTTTCCTACACTCCCCATTACCTCCTACCACCTCCCACCCCCACATGCCTCCTCACACCTCCGTGCCTCTCCCTACACCCCCGTACCTCTCCTACACCCCATGCCTCTCCCCACCCCCCTCTCCCACACCCCCGTACCTCCCCCACACCCCCATGCCTCCTCTCACACCCTCCGTACCCCTTTCCTACACTCCCCGTGCCTCTCCTACACCCCCATACCTCTCCCACACCCCATCTCTCCCACACCTCCCGTGCCTCCTACACCCCCATACCTCTCCCTGCACCCCCCGTGCCTCCCCTCCCGTGCCTCCCCGTGCCTCTCCTACACTCCCGTGCCCTACACTCCCCGTGCCTCCCTACACTCCCCCGTGCCCCTCCCCCTGACCCCATTGCCCTCCTCCTTGCACCCCCGTGCCTCTCCACCCCGTGCCTCCTCCACCCCGTGCCTCTCCCACACCCCGTGCCTCCCACCCCCCGTGCCTCCTCCCACCCCATGCCTCCCCATCCCCGTACCTCCCACACCCCGTGCCTCTCCCACACCCCGTGCCTCCCAACTGTTGTGGTCCCCCTCTCCCTGGGCCTCATAAAAACATGACCAAAGTTGACATACTCGTCCAAACTCGCGTCTATTTCAAAAGGCTGCTATTGATTACAATTTGAGTCTGTCAAAAACCATAAACTGTGTCCAGAAAGAAACAGTGGTAATTTGACGCAAGTAGACTTCATTTAAACAGGCACTAATCGTCCATAGTTTTACCATGATGAGAATGTATGTCAAAGGCTTATGTACTGTATGTGGAGCAATGCTGAATCACTTTGGGTGCAAAATGTTGCTTAACCATGGGTGGAATTGAATATAAGTACTGCCTATGGCAGTATGTTCACTCAAGCAGACGTAAACAAGACTAAATGTAAAAGTGTGTGACCAGACATATGGCCACACACTCGAACACTACGTCCTTGACTGTTGTGAAGATGAACCTTTTAAGAACGAGTCCAAACACACTGTGTGTGTGAAATAACTGCTGCTTCATCTCTAATGGCCAAAATAGCAAACATATTAGAGTGTATCCACTTTTTGCACTTATTATCTGTAGATCCCGTACACAATGTGCTTCATCTTCTCCACACAAGCATCCTTCAACAAAGTATTGCGGCTTGAACATACCACACTCACACACACGCCTGTGCCTCACACAGTTGTGAACCGTTGCCTCTTTATGTATAGAAACTAAACAAATAATATGGTAATACTGTGTACCATTCAATGCCATATCCTCCTATTACACGAGGTGGTAGCCCTTGACCCATTTATAGAGCCTACTCTGTGTGGCCTTTTGCCTACCGCTCTCGCCCAGATGGAGTGTGGGAGTGCACAATAAAGTAGTGGCTGTAGCGGCAAAATCATCTATCTCCCCACCCCGCGGCTCTCCAGGCAGGAACTAACTCCCAGATAAGGTAGTCTTGCTTTTCACCCACCCTTAGGGCCGCTCCCCGTCACCCTGCCACTCTTGTCATCACTCTCTTCAACCTCTGTCCACAGCAAGCCTTTACCTGATTATATTATATTTCATCTAACACACTCCTCTTTGTAAAAGATACATATTTTCAGTGTGGTGCATGGTGGCTGACTTACATAAGCGATGCTAGGGCTAATGACAAATTAACTAAGATGAAATTCGGTTAATTTTTAACAATTCAGGGTTAACGTCAGAAATTCCCCCAGCAACAAAAGTAAGATGTGGTAGCTTAACACAACGTGTAGTAATTTTCCTTAATTTTCTCTTCACCTTCTCTCTTAAACACCTTACTTACTGCTGCAGGAGAGTAGATGTAATCTCTTAATTGATAACGAACAGAGATGATCACTTCCCTCCTGTGGATAATAAACAAAAATATTATTTACCCGTATATGCAATTTTTTACATAACCTCCAATTAATTAGTGTCTTTAAACTTCACACTAAACATCAGTACTAATGCACCGGAGTAACATCTGACTTGTCTTTACGAAATTGGTCTTACAAATCCACACTCACTCAGACATAATCAAAAATAAATCTTCCAGGTGAATAATGAACATAATAATGAATCCAACTGTGAATCATCAGCCCAACGAGGACACATCTACACTGTAGTTTGTATTCACACATTTGTCTTTACGTGAGATTTAGCGGTCCCTTCCTGGCCAGCCTCTAAGAGTGTATTAGCAAGAATGTAATTTTTGCTGTTCTTTTTTCCCTCTTGGTCTCATCTAAGAGCGTCATTTCTCTCTGTAACAACGCCTCCAGGATCCTTAACTCCTGCCTCTCAATAATCTGTGGAATTAAATGGACAGATTTTTGGAGGTTGGATCAGTACTCAGTATCTTAGTTACAATGACCTTAACCTCTATTTCACAATTAAATACAATTTCTTTCCAACAGGTAGTAGGCAGCTATCAAACAGGGAGGTACTACCGCCTGAGAAGTTATTGGAAGCATAATGTATTGTCTAATAGTAGACCCTGCTGCCATATGGCATCACAAAAATTGTGACCAAGTCCCAGGTTGCTAATCTGACTTTCTGCCTCATTTACACACAATTGCTGGGTCTCAATTGTTTTTCTTACTTTGACAACACAACATACAGTACATATATCGTTTCTAACTACTGATCTTTTTTTTCTCTCATTTATGGTCTTTTAATATATATTATATTATATTATATTATATTATATTATATTATATTATATATATTATATTATATTTGTTTATATTATTTTATATATTATATTATGATATTTTTATTTACTAATTTTGATTTATTCTTATTCTTATTCTTAATATTATTATTATTATTATTATTATTATTAATTACATTTTCGCCCCTCAGGCCCTGATGTGGGTCAGTGACCTGTGCCCGGGTAGGCTAATCCCCGTAAAAAAAAATACCACCTGACAACGTACAGGCTGGTTAATGATAGTAATCATTATATGTTTGGTCGATATATGATCAAAAGGTAAGAGTGGGAGCACACTCATACTCTTAAAGTCGAAACACGTGATGAAATAAAAGTAATTATGGTTATCTTACAAATGTTGAGGAGTGTTGGGTGAAGTAGCGACAGAGGAATGTGTGTCTTGATAGTCCTGGGGTCGGGCGTAGCGACGGCCAGTTAGAAATTGATGCCTTCAACTGAGTTGCTTCCAGGACTCAACTGGGAGTTCTCCTTTGGTCTGTACATGTCGAGACTGTGGGATGAACCTAAGTTTTGTGATAATGCCCACGAACAGTTACCATGGCAAGGTAAATATTGAAACAGTGGCGCTGTTACTGTAAGTCATTGCACGAACCCTTATGACTTGGTAAACTTTGGCGGTATGTGCACCAAACGCTTACCAAGTGACCTGGTCACCTGTTGATTAAACCTATCAAGTTTGGTGCAGATCCGCATAACTGTTCTTGGGTTATTTTGGGGACAGATGTACAGACAGACATAATAGGATAGAAAACAGCGCCACAGCTGAGGAATACTGTACCTCCACTTACATTATGTTCTTTATTTTACACTTGATAAACTTTTGGGGCAGGTTTGAAAGTTCTCTAAAATTGTTACTTTACTTTACTACCCGATGCTTGTCATTATCTCTACTTAGAAACCAACATATAAAGGAGCAGCATTATATGGTACTAGCAGCATTATATGGTACTAGCAGCATTATATGGTACTAGCAGCAGTATATGGTACTATCAGCATTCTACGGTACTAGCAGCATTATACGTTACTAGCAGCAGTATATGGTACTATCAGCATTCTACGGTACTAGCAGCATTATACGTTACTAGCAGCATTATATGGTACTAGCAGCATTATACGGTAGTAGCAGCATTATATGGTACTAGCAGCATTATATGGTACAAGCAGCATTATATGGTACTAGCAGCATTATACGGTCCTAGCAGCATTATACGGTACTAGCAGCTTCATATGGTACTAGCAGCATTATAGGGTACTAGCAGCATTATACGGTACAAGCAGCTTTCTATGGTAGTAGCAGCATTTTACGGTACTAGCAACATTATACGGTACGAGCAGCTTTATATGGTACTAGCAACATTATATGGTACTAGCAGCATTATAAGGTACTAGAAGCTATATATGGTACTAGCAGCATTATACGGTACTGGCAGCACAATACGGTACTGGCAGCAGTATTTGGTACCAGCCGCACTATACGGTACTAGCAGCATTTTATGCTACCAACAGCACTATATGGTCTCGCAGCACTATACCGTACTAGAAGCACTATACGGTACTAGCAGCACTATACGGTACTAGCAGCACTATATGGTCTAGCAGCACTATACCCTACTAGCTGCACTATACGGTACTAGCAGCACTATACGGTACTAGCAGCACTATATGGTCTAGCAGCACTATATGGTACTAGCAGCACTATATGGTACTAGCAGCACTATACGGTACTAGCAGCACTATATGGTCTAGCAGCACTATACCGTACTAGCAGCACTATATGGTACTAGCAGCACTATATGGTACTAGCAGAACTATACGGTACTAGCAGCACTATATGGTCTAGCAGCACTATACCGTACTAGCAGCACTATTCGGTACTAGCAGCACTATATGGTACTAGCAGCACTATTCGGTACTAGCAGCACTATACGGTACTAGCAGCACTATACCGTACTAGCAGCACTATTCGGTACTAGCAGCACTATTCGGTACTAGCACAGTCCCCACTAAACAAAGATGCATAACATCACATGTCTTTCATACAGGAGCTACGTTAGACACATGTTACACGAAGCTGAATATTTGGGTAGAGGAGTTGTGGGCAGCGATGAAGGAATGTTAGTTGATGATAAAGTAATATTGGCATTGGGTTTGCATAAGGTACTGTGATGTATATGGAAGAGGACTAGTAATAATTTACTCTAACGAAAGTCAACGGTGTTTCTTACTCAATGAAAGGCACTCGGGACATTATTGGCAGAGCAGCCGCCGGGTTGAGCAAGTCTGGGTTGTTCCTCATAGTCCATACATTCTCCTGCATCCACGTTTTTTACAGTACAAGTATGGACACGTATACTAACTGTTCCTTCACAGTGGCGAGCGAGCGACGTGGTGGTAATAACGTTACCCAAGTGCTGCACAACGTGGATGCAGGAGAGTGTATGATGGTTAGGTTAGGTTTGGTCAGGTTATGATATCAACGTGTATTCTTGGATCTTTATTTTAATTACTGTTTTCCTTCGCCCTTTTCGTGCCCCTCCCTTCTCCCCCCTCCTCCCCCACCCCCCAAAAAAATAGTTCCAAAGTTAAAAAAGAAAAAAGAAATGGAAGCTAAGAGAGTGAGAAGGGAATAAAGTTGATGTTTGTCAATGGATTGTATTGTTGATGTCAGTAAATTCACGTTTTCTGAGACAGTTGATGAATCACATACTTACTGATTGTTGTATCACATGAAGCTTCTGTTTGTAATGTTAAATGTTTACCTGATCAAGTCCTTAGTATGTGTGTTCTGTCATAATGGTTTAGTTGTGTGACTTGTGGGTTTTAACTTCCTTGTCTTCAATTTCAATTTCAATTGTTTATTCCTTGATAGAGGAAGCGGGATCCGAGTGCTGTCACTAGGTACCCCTGTACAATGACACCAGAAGCATCTGGCAAGTGTGACAAGTATATACAGTATAAATATTATAAAGGGGCTTACTAAAGCCTAAGGAAGGACGGATATTCCTTTAACACATAATCAATATTATTTACAAAATATCTGGCCAGTATGGGGAGGATCATCGTGTCTCCGTCAGGGGGTCGTGGAGTGGTGGTCCAGCAGGCGTCACGGAAGCGTTGTGTGTGGGGACATCTTAGGAGGTAGTGGAAAAGGGTGCTGCTGTCGGGTCTTCTGCATAATGCACAAGAGCGTTGCTCAGGGGATGCGGGGATACCAATCTCCCAAGCAAACTCATACCCAATGATGATACGGGCAGCAATCACGTCCCCTTTCCGCGACCCTTTCCCGTAGACGTACGAGAGGTCAGGAAGTTTACGGAGGACATCGTACCAGGTGGGCGGGAAGTCCAGGGAGTCCAGGGGGATGGCTGCTTCCCGAGCTTCTCCCTGTTTGCGGCGAATTTGGGTCCTAATCTGTAAGAGTGTTCGAGGAACAACGTAGTCAGGTGTGGCCTTGTTGCAGCCAGTCTTGGCAAGGCCATCTGCTGCCTCATTCCCCAAGATACCGACATGACTAGGTATCCATAGGAATGTCACAGGACGGCCTGCATCCTGCAGTGTGGATGTTAACCCTCGTATTCGGAGGATGAGGTCCTTATTTTCCCCTGATCCAAATGCGATCCCGTCGAGAGCAGACCTGGAATCGCAGCAGACAAGCAAGGGGCAGAAACCATCTGCTTCTTCCTCAGCGAGAAGGGCAGCAAGGAGGGCTATTAGTTCAGCCTGAGTGGAGGATGCCCCGTCAGAAACTCTGAGAGACAGTTTGATAGGCTCAGGGGCATGAGGACGGGAGATGTAGACACCAGCCCCGGCCCTACCTGTAGCGGGGTCAACAGAACCATCAGTGTAGAGGACGACCCTACCTGGGGACCAGTGGGCGATCCTGGAGAGGTGGTATTTGCAGAGAATAACAGGGTTCACCTGGGACTTCGGGAGCGGTCCACCGAGGGCAATCACTTCAGGTTGAAAATCCAGCCAGGGAGAAGGAGACGAACCAACAGCAGGGGTGACAACAATATCAGGCAGGAGGTCGTGTTCCTGAAGGGCTCGGATGAGTGACCCTCGCCACTGTCTTCTAGATGGAGGTCGGTCTCGGACAGCAGGAGTCAAGTTGGTTTGGACATAGTTGCCCCGCTTCCTTGTCTTATTGTTTTT
>NW_024729094.1:1362285-1375253 GCF_018991925.1 Homarus americanus
CCTATACAGCCGTACTATGACTGTGTATTCGTGTGTGTGTTGCCTCGTGATAGTTAGAGTGGGCCCCTGTCCAGAAAGGACACTTTTGTAACCTCCAGTACCGACCCAAGTGGGCTAGAGATTATGGTTTCCGAGTGTACATGTTCTTCTAAATACAGGAGTGAACACAAACACCTGTAGAGTTTTGTAGATTATATTTGCTGGATTGTACAGAGGTGCGCTTGCCAAGACGGCGGTTCCCTACACTCTCTATAGGTCAACTGACATCTCTCTATGGGTCACCTGACCTCTCAGGCGACATGTGGCAAGTGGTACATTAGCAGCTTCCAGATGTCGCCAGGCACATTATCTAAGCGTGTGGTGACATGAAAAACACATTGCCACATTCTGCTAGCTAAATAGGTAATATTTATAAATGGAGTGCATACATAGTATACATACAACATACATAATATACATACAGCATACATAATATAGATACAGCATACATAATATACATACAGCATACATAATATACATACAGACGAAGGCCTACGTGGTGCCAGTCGTCTTGTTTACTCATATATTTTGAAGGTCATTGGTGTGTGTGTGGGTGTGCATGCGCATATTTGCGGTGTACATTGTTCATGGCACGGGGGGGGGGGGGTGTGAACAGTCTCCTCAGAAAGTAACGTTACTGATCATTTTGAAACTCTGGCAGTTCTCTACACAGCGGAAGTGTTACCAGACAATTTAATCAACACAGTCGATAAAGGTGTATACCAATACTAATGGTCGACTGTACCAACCGTTCCGAACCTAGTAGTCCAACACTGCTTACAAGACCATGAAACACATCGATTCCATGGATAATGATACTTTTTGTGGGACTGTACAGTGATCGACAAAACTATCTCCACAGTTTTGTCTGATGATTTCATAAAGTTGGGGAAACATAATGAAAGATTTACCTGGACTACATATGAACAGTTGTTATGCCTGACTGGGTAGCATGATTCATCTGAGACGAGAAGCCCTGACTGAGTCTCTATACGGAACATATCATGGTTCACAACATCCCAGAGTCGTTAATGTGGCAAATGGTATATTCCAGTTACTACATTTCTTAATATAGTTAAATTATACACCAGGAAACTGAGGATCAGTCCTCTCCAAGCCCGCCAATGTTCAAAAGTTTCCCAGAGAGCCTGTGGGAAGGCTCGAGTATTCTGCTTTACTTTCGTCCCAAACTGGGGGAAGCGGGAGGGGGAGGGGGAGAGGATGAGGGGTGGCATTATCATGGTGCTTATACAATATTCGTTTAAAATTAGGATAATATTTCCCTCTAAAACTCAATGGAAAATTCTTAGACTTACCTCATTCCCTGATATTGGAAGAAATGGCCAAAGTATTTATTATTTGGGTTAATACAATTCCAAATATATTTTTTTTGTGAATTATATCATTCTGATGATGTTGGTGAACGATAGAGAAATGGCTCACTGTGTATGTGTGTGTGTGTGTATTACCATGCTAATAATCCGTATAATTAATCACTCAATAGTGAACAGTAACTGGTAGTGTAGTGTGGCAACATAAGCACTGGGCTGTATATCTCATGTCATTAATATTAGTCACGCCAACCCTGCTGCATAATTAACTCCCAACAATATAACAACACGTGAGCTTTTTATTGAGACAAATTCGTTATTTTTACACACTATTTCCCAGAATGACAGTACTGCAATAACAATAATTATGTGTTACGGATACATATATAGTGTGTGTACTCTGTGTGTGTGTGTATGTATGGATAGATAGGTGTGTGCATTTGTATGTGTGTGTATGTGTTCGCACACAAGGTGTGCGTCTAGTGTGGCAGCATTATGATAGTGTTAAGGTGCATACACTGCTTTCTCCCTCTCGTTGGCTAGCCCTCTTGGCGAACAGGGAAGCAACTTGCATAAGTCTTCACCATCAAGACTTCTGCTGTGCCTCCTAGTGGCAACACACGGTAACTGGTTTTCCGTCATCTTCGTGGTGTAGATTAACACAGTATAAATTTGTTCTTCCCTATTTTCAATTTCTTTCTGTCCCCCCCCCCCACCCCCAGGCCCTGTTGTGGGTCATTTGACCTGTGCCTGGGTGGGCTAATTCGCGTAAACAAAAAGAAAAAAGGCTAGACCAGCAGGGGATCTCGGAGTAGCAGTGGGCCCCAAAGGGACGGAGCATTGGCATGTAGACACATCCTGGCGCCTAGCAGCCATTTCCCCACTGCCTTGCGGATTAACTTTGGAAGGTATATGGCTACGGGAGTAAACCCCGAAAAAAAAATCTGCAGTGGAGCCCAGCATCAGGCAGACTGCCTACGGAGCTCCAACAAGACCCCAGTGGCGGTATAGGCAGAAGAGGTGACCACCATGGAAACCCAACGACTACACCGGCGGACGAAGGCAATGCCTGATGGAAAGGCTACTAAGGCGAAACCCAACAAAATGGACTATCAGCAGTCCATTACAACTTTCCCTCTCCCCATCCGTTGCAACACTTGCACCAATGGATCAGGAGAAGAGCCAAGATGTGTGGTTGTAGCCTGCGCTCCTGCATCACCACATAAATCATCTCTTGTGCAGCCACCATCCAGCCCATCATACCTCTCATCATCATCAAAACACCTATATCCCCAAAAGTCATATGGCGATGGACGAGTGGCGACAGGGACAGGCAGAGATGACTATCGGGAGTCTCTAGTCACAACTCTGCACATGGGCGGGACAGATAAGATGGTCATTTAAGCACTGGGATCTAAGCAGCAGTGCAATCCAGACCCTAAACACAGCCTGTCGAAAGAACCAACCAGACTGGGCACCCGTACCCAGAAACGTCATCCTTTTTTGGGGCGAAAACACAATAAAAATCACAGATCTAAACAAAAGCAAACTATACAACCTCTTATGGTCGCTGCATGGAATGTCAGGACCCTACTGGATACTGGCACAAATGAGCGTACTGAAAGAAGAACTGGCCTTGTGGCAAGAGAGCTGGCTAGGTATAACATCAAAATAACAACCATTAGTAAGTCCCGGCTCCCAGACGAGGGTCAACTCACAGAACAAAGGGTCGGCTATACCTTCTTATGGAAGGGTACGCCTGCTGCGGGGAGAAACCGCATTTATGGAGTTGGCTTTGCCATCCACCAACGCATCCTACACAGGCTAACTGAAATGCCTATTGGGATCAACGAGCGCCTCATGACGTTCCGAGTCCCACTGAATCACTCACGCCATGCCTATTTTATCAGTGTATACACCCCACCACTGGATGCAGAGGATGACAACAAAGAGGCCTTTTACGCCGACCTCGACAGAGTGCTTACCTCTATCCCCAGAGAAAATAAAGTTGTGCTCCTTATTGACTTCGATGCCAGAGTTAACAGAGACGCTGACATTTGGCAGGGAACCAAAGGAAGAAATGTATATTAGGCAAGTATACTCTCAACTGCTTACTCCTCCTTAGCAGGTGTGCTGCGCACAACCTCACTATAACCAATACCTTGTTTAGACAGGCCGACAAGTTCAAAGGTTCGTGGTAACACCCACGAGCCAAACACTGGCATATCATTGACGACATTAATGTCAGAGAAAGAGATCGCCGAGATGCTCTCATCACCCATGCCATCACTCAGACCACTGTGACACTGATCATCAACTCATCAGAGCCAGTCTCTCACGTCGCCCCAAAACGGCGAAGACACCAAGCCTCCAGAAGAGGTTGTAACACTAAGTGTCTGGAGGATCCATGTAGCACATGCTTTCAGTGAGCAACTGGAACATGGCCTGATAAGCAACCCGGACAACAAACAAGCCAAACCTAGTGCCGAATGGGATATTCTCGACACTGTCGTGGCGAAAACCTGCAGAGACCTCCTGTCAGATAGAAAGAATACACAGGACTGGTTTGATGAAAATGGCCCCGGCAGTCAATGTACTCGTCGATAATATATGTGCTGCTTTAACTCACTGACAAAACAGCCCTCAATCCTAAACCAAAGCTGATACCTTCCGCAGAAAAGCTCAGGCCAGCAGGAACTTCGCAATCTAATGAACGACTGGTTTTTAAAAATAAAGCATGCGAAACACAAAATTGGCAGATCAGCACAAGAGGCGCGAATTTTTCAATTCCATTAAAACATTTTATGGGTTAGTCATTTGGCCAGCGCCTTCCTCTGCTCATCCGACAGTAACTCCCCAATTAAAGACGATGAAGGCCTTTTCAGCGCTGGAAAGAAACATTACCATTCACTGCTCAACCGAAACACCGATGTGGATTCCTGTTAGCAGGTCCTCAGCATTGGAGCTGACCCACCTCTGCTATCCTCCATCGCTGGATACAGTACAGTCTCGTTCAAGATTCTTCGAACACTGCTGGAGACAGCTGGCAAGTCAAGGCCGTTTGTTTACTATAGTATGTAGTATAATGTAATACGAAACATCAAAACCCAACTATTAATTAAGCAACAGGGTACTAAGTAATCAATCACCGATAACCTTTTACATTCATTCATAATTTTTACAACGTACTATAGTAAGCAAACGACCTTGTGTTGCCAGCTGTCTCAGCAGTGTTCGAAGAATCTTGAACGAGACTGTAGCTTCTGCCATCAAACAGATGAAAATATAACAAAGCCTCCAGGGCCTGATGGAATTCCAGCAAGCCGGTTTATAAAGAAAGAGGACCTCTGTACCAGCCGTCCCCCACTCTCCTGGAGAATATATGGGAAAAGGAGAAATCCCCAAGCTCGTTAAAGACCTCTCCATCGTCAATATATATATGATAGGGGAGACCTGTAAGTCTGTAGCCTTCTACACAGAATCTCGCCGTTGCCCGTAGCTGGCAAAATTATCCCCGAGTCCTCCTCAACAGACTCTTTCTGAGGCGAGAAACTTCCTCCAGAATCTCAATGTGGCTTTTAACCATCACGTGGCACCACTGACATGATCTTTGCTGCTAGTCAGAAACACGAAAGTGCAGAGAACAGCGTCGCGTCCTGTTACATTGATTTCATCGACTAACAAAGGTCAACAGGGAATCCTGGTGGACCCACAGCCGTTTTGGTTGCCCACTAAATTCATCGCCATTGTGAGTCAACTACGATGACATGAACGGCAGTGTCTTACACAATGACACCAGGCTGGTTATTCCCCATCCAAGCAGGGTTAAACAAAAGGTGTGTGCTGGCACCAGCTCTCTTTTCTTGGCTGCCTTCTTTACTACTCTTGCCAGCGCCAATTTAGCCGGCAGGGTGGACATCGAGTACAGGATGAAGGGTCTTTCAAACATAAGACAGGTCGAGCAGGAACAAAGGTGTTGGAAGCTCATTACTGAGCTTCAGTATGCAGACGACCTCACCCTTGTCGCTCTCACTGAACGCGACCTACAGGAATCCTGACTATCTAGAATGCCTATGCACACTTCGGCCTTGGGGTGAATGTACGTAAGACTCAGATTCTCTTTCAGTGTGCGCTGGGCTCAGACCGTCCACCATCTAACCAGCTTAACGGTACTACCCTCTCTAATATTACCCACTTTCGGTATCTCAGCTCTCACCTGTTCACACCGTGGACATGGATGAAGAGATACAGCATTGAATCAGATGTACATCTCAAGAATTTGGCAGACTCGAAACCGTGTCTTCAGTTGTAGGGTGCTAAAATTATCTACAAAGTTACACGTATATCGAGCAGTGGTCCTCCTCACCCTGCTATAGCAGCCGAACATGGGTCACATACAGGCACCTCAAAACTTTCACCAACGTTCCATCATCCGATTTCACTGGGAAGAAAAGATAACAAATGCCAGTATTCTTGGTTACACCAACTGTAGGAGCATCGAGGCTTCCATTATCTATGGACAGATACTGGATTGGCTATGTTACGCATGGACAAGTAACTGCCAAACAGCTACTTTACAGTCCCTAACGAATAGTAAACGTAATGCTGGCGGGCAACTGAAAAGACATATGGATAGTTGTAAGGCCTGGGACTTAGGGATAGAAATTCCTTACCAGCCTAATCAGGATCGTAATTAAGAAGGTCAAGGACCATGGTTTCAGAATTAACAAACACCGTTCGAGATTGACATCTCTTTACTATAAAAATATAACACAAAGCTCTGACACCCTCAACAAACATGGAAATAACAATTGTGGAGTCAAACAATTAATGCAGATCAACAGTTAATGGAATCAAACAATTAATGGAATCAAACAATTAATGGAATAAAGAATTAATGGAGTCAACAACTGATAGAATCAAACAATTAAAGGGATTCAGCAATTAATGGAATCAAACAACAATAGAATCAAACAATGAACATAACAGCAGCAGCCCTGGGGAAGGTTCTGGAATGCAGTGATCCACTCTCAGGGAAGGTCCATTCAGCTCCTCCTTGAGCGACAGCAGCCGATGTCTTGATACGCAGGAGAAACACCGGGGCCAGATGAACTGGCGGTGTGGCAGCCGCGGTAGTGGTTGGGGTAGGTGTCAGAGTTAACGGACTAGTGTGAGTCTGGGCAAACATCCCACGAGTCCAGAGCCTTTGATGAGATCACAGCCAGAATTTGACCAACAGCAGGGGGAGGTAGTGACTGTATTGACGGCTATGTAGAATCTGCCGGTGTCACTGGTATGGCATTCTCACCTCTAACCACCCATGTGGAGGTGTACGCCAACAAACGAGCGAAAGGCAACCATCTTCCAGCTCGTTACCGCCTTTTCACAGCTCCCCCAAGCAAAATCTCTGCTGTGGGTAGATTAAACTTAAGATTAGTACACAAAAGCATAATCATCTTACAACAAATGCTTAAATACACATAGCAAAATAAAGAAAGGGTCACATAAAGAATAAGTGGAAACTTGATATCAAAACGTAAGGCCGTATCAGGAACTGCACGTGGACTCCACTTCAGTCAGGTTTAAGTTTGGGCCTATTTCCTGTCATAGAAGATTCTTCTATCTCGTCAGGTGTTATCAGCAACTGGCGAGATCATCAGAGTCTGGCTCCCGAACTTCACAGGAACTCTTGCAGGGCAGTGCCTCGACTGACTCCAGCTTGGGAACGTCAAGGACACGAGCAATGTGGGTCCTGCAATTATATTTCCTTAACGAATTAGCTTGATGTAATTTAGGTTTCTTAGAGGAAGGGGATGAGAACGGTCCAATAAATCTATGGCTACCTGAGAAATGGTTCTGCAATGATGGGTAAGGGTTCAAGTGGAACAGGACGGACTCACCCTTGGCAGACATACGTGGGCACTGAACACAACTCTTACAAAAGCTCTAATATCCGCTCCCTACAGCCAGTAAAACTGATCAGAAACCTTCCTATAAGTTTTCCTATGAGAACAGTGACTAGCTAGGGGCTCTTGTGAGCTACAGAGAGAATGTTACTACGACAAACAGCAGGGACAACAAGTAAAAAACCGAACTACTTTGGCTGGTCGCTTGGATGACACACAAGACCTGTGTAACAGACTATTAATAGAAACAAACTTGTAAACTGACCCATCTCTAACCAGTCCTCCTCCCGGAAGTCACCTTCTCCCTTACCCGCTTCAGAGTGGCACACGAGTCTTGAAGCGGTGAACTCCTTGGAGTCAGTGGCAACAAATTCGGAAGAATCAGGATGCCACTGTTTCACCTTTGCCAACCGTGTCTCACAGCTTGGACCTTTACTGGAGGTGTGGCGGCGTGTGAGGCGACGTCATCGGCAATGTGAGAGGCTGGTGCTGGTGAGGAGAGTTTAAAGGTTCGGGTCGTTAGGGTCACGAACACCGGGACATTACCAATGAAACACTAGCAAATTTAATGGGAGCTCTAACCACATTAGACAACCAGTGAAATAGGGGCAACACAGGGAACTAGTGAACACGACCTAAATAATCGGCGACACTAACCTTCGAGGCAGCTGGAGATGTCAGCGTCAGGCAGGGCTTCCTCAGAGACAATGCACGAGCAACCGGTGTCCTGATGAAAGTAAATGCTCTAGAACCATTAATTATTCCACTGACACAATAACGGAGGTAGCTCCTGTCTTCAAACAGAATCCGACCTTGTGGCTGGGCTGATGAGTGTCAGTAGATTTGAAGGCGAGGGATTCCTGGGACAGCGAGAACGAATGTGCCCTTCTCCGCAGCTGTGACACCGCACGGCCGGTGAACTAAATAAAGCCAAAGTCGCCGCAGCCAAATTAAAACGTTTTAAATGATGCCTGAGAAGATACAAGTTCACCTGTACAAGGCGCTGGTGAGGCCTGTGTTGGGTACCCATCTATACCACTCGTCACACTCAGGAAGACTAGACTACAACAACTGCAGAGCTTCCAAAACAAGTGTTTGAGGTCAGGTGGCCAAGCGCCACCTACCAGGAGACAGTGAAACCATCCACCTAAGAAATAAAAACAGAGGCCCTCAACTGAGGTTCCATCGCCTAGGGAAGAAGGTTTGGGACAAGCTCCTGGACGACCCTCACAGCCCAGACCACCTACGCGGGAAGACATCAACGGAGGAGACCCCCGCCTGGTGGCCCAGGTCTGCCCGCACTAACAACCCAACCGCGATCCATCATGTCGCCACAGTGATCCACCTTAGATTAAAACTTAGATGATATAAATTCACATTTAACAAGTCACAATCAAGTGAGTCCATAACGTAATACAGTATAAGATGTTAATAAATTTGTAATTGTAAAATCAATCTAGTCATTGACTACTAAAATATCCATTGTGCAACATCATTCTAAATCCAAAGGTTAGCTTAGTTAGCCAACAAACTCTGTAATATGTAAAACAAGGGTGTGTCCCCTCTGTTTAACTCATTAAACTTCTTTCCAACCTTTTCCCCCCACGACTATATGTTGTGACTTCTCCATCCTCATGTCTGGCTGAGCCCCGCATGCCTTCCATCCTTTCCCCACCTTAACCTAAAAAAAAAAAACTACTCCTCTGTACTCCTCGGGGATGTTCCTTGGAGGACAGGCTTCATGATCTTCACTACAGGAAGGAAGAATTGGGATAGGCGTTGCGAGCGGACGCCCAGTTGTCAACAAGATGTACAGCTTTCTCCAAGCGTCGCTGGCCGGTGTTCCTAGATGAAAATTCTCTCAAGTCTGGGCTTAGAAAACAAAACTGATCTAATATCATTAAGTTAGAGACTCAAAGGTTTCTCAACCTCTCATACCTCTAGCCATTATTGAGACAAACGACCCAGGTGAATCGAAAACTGCTGGTACGTTTTCTCTAATCTTCGTTCTGCGGAAATCAACACAATAACCATCAGAAGTCTTCTAAATCCCCGCAAGAGAGCTTGCTTCAACAAAAGTAATCTCCAGTGATGTCGGCAGACGGACGTGTAAATCTCACCGGTTTACCCTCAGTAGGCTACCCAACCTTACAGCATAGCTATCTGGGTCTACACCAAGCAACTCGGCTACCCGTTCAAACCCTAACAAGGTAGGAGGCAATGTCTTCTCCTTCACGATACACAGGCAAGCTGGGTTTACCACATTGTCTTGTATATGGCCAGGATTCTGGTCTACTTGAAGCATTAATCCTAGCTAGTTCCAGGTCCTTTTCTGCTTAACTAATTCGAGCACTCTTTCACTATTAAGTTCCTCTCGCTTTCTCTCGATGCTACGTTCTTTTCTCTCTCTTTCTGACGTTCCTCTCTCGGCATTTTGTCGGCTGACTACATACTGACCAACCTGTCAGACCCAGGGCCACCGCTTGACCTTTCAATTCCTCAAAACTAGACATAATGATCCGATAGGCCACGAGCATAAATAAAAATAAACAACTTACGCAAATAGCTAAAGATAATTTACCTGGTGGCTCAATCAAACCAATAAATTATTTGATCTGACTGGAGGAAACCTTTTTCCTCAGTCCCGTTGAGTCACCTCAGGGAAAGAAACTGCACCAGGTGAAACAACAACAAATGCTATGACAGCATCCACAGTGCACCCCAACAACTAATTAACTTCTCAGTACAGGGAGAGCAACAAACTAGCTCAACAGAAGGAAGGATAAGCACCGGACAACAGTTACTTCCGGGCACAGACAGCAAGGCAGCGCGCGGCGACACGACAAACACAGACGAATGTTAGCCCTCAGAAACCAAGGTTAGAGACAATCCTGGTAAGGTCGCCACTTGTAAGGCCTGGGACTTAGGGATAGAAATCCTTACCAGGCTAATCAGGATCTTAATAAAGGAAAGTCAAAGACCATGGTTTTCTAAGGAAAAACAAACAACCGTTTGAGATTGACATCTTTTACTATAAAACATAACAAAACTCTGACACCACTCAGCAAACATCAAATAACAATTACGGGAGTCAAACAATTAATGCAGTCAACAGTTAATGGGGTCAAACAATTAATGGAATCAAACAATTAATAAGTCAACAACTGATAGAATCAAACAATTAAAGGAGTTAGCAATTAATGGAATCAAACGACAATAGAATCAAACAATGAACAAACATTTCTTATGGCAGCAGCCCTGGGGAAGGTTCTGGAACACAGTGATCCACTCTCAGGGAAGGTCCATTCAGCTCCACATTCGAGACAGCGGCCGATGTCTTGATACAGCAGGGAGAAACACCGGGGCACAGACGATGGAGGTGAACTAGCGGTCGTGGCAGCCGAGGTAGTGGTTGGGAGTAGGTGTCCAGAGATTTACAGACGAATTGCGAAAGGTCTGTGCAAACAGCCCACGAGTCCAGAGGCCTTTGATGAGATCACAGCCAGAATTTGATGAACAGCGTGGAGGTAGTGACTGTATTTCCGGCTGGGTAATCTGCCGAGGTGTCACTGGTAGCAGCGACCTTTTCACCTCCGTCTACCCCCCTCCCCCACCAGTGGGGCCGCACGCCAGCAAACGAGCGAGTGAGCGACGGCAACCATCTTCCTGCTCGTTACCGACCTTATAATAGACTTAAGACAAACCTGAAAAGTGTCAAATCGGCCCTGCACCTGGGGAGACAATAGTTGTCTCCAGGTGTGCTTTATTATTACTCCTCACCATAACTCTTGGAGGATCACCACACAAGGTGGTGTCAATACTCGAGTTAGACCGACTGCATAACAGAGGCAGACAAGCGCCAACGCTGGAAAGACACTGCAGCCGCCCTCCAGCACTAGATGTAGCCTCCCCCCACATGTGCAACATCTGTGATCGACCCTGTTGGTCCCGTGTCGGCCTCATTAGTCACCTCAGAACTCACCAACCTAGGTGACTTCCTCAATAACTCATATCATTGTATCATAGCAGGATGATCGTCATACTCGATTCAGTGACAAAAGTATTAGTAGAATAGATGATATTCGTGTGTTTTTTATTTAGGTATTTGCTTATTGTTTATTCACTCATCAGTTTATGTTGTAGCTGAACACTAGCGAAGATAGTGTAGGGATGACAACATCCTTTACCATCAGATATACGGCCAACGACCTCTTTATTTGACGGTTCAGACTCGATGTTATCTGAAAATATTTAAGATTTAATGATCAACTGTATAAGTAAAGATATGTTTTGTTGATAGGTGAAAAGATCGAATTAGATTATGAAATGAAGACACGTTGCAACAGTATACTGCGTCGTTCCTTTACTGACGTGTATATAATGTTCAGAGATGATTCACTGTATAGTTGTGATAGGTGTTAGTGGTTAGAGTTGGACTTAACTATTTGGTATTGTGATTTAGTATTGTGGGTTAACATAGTTACCTGTAGCTACGAAAGGTAACACTTATAAGATATGATTCCTTAAATTTATCATATGATCTACTATATATATAGGAATACAAACAGTAGTTGATTTTAGGGATTAAATGTATCCTGTAGTATAATGGTTGCCCTCGTGTAACGATGATGGCCAGCCCAAGGGCCACCTAGGAGTGAATTTGTTTAAGGTGTGAAGCTGTCGCCAACAACAACCACACCCTAAGTTAACGAGCTGCATGGAATAGTCCGAGACCGGACAACTCGCCAACTACTTGCTAACCATTACCCGGAATACGATCTGCAAATCGATTAACATCCAGGTCTCCAGTTACTGCTGGGTAGACAGAGGCAAATGGCGTAGAAAACTTGCCCATAGTTTCACCCTGCCGGGGATCGGACGGGTCGGCTCACTGCAGGCGAGCAAGCTGATGATTACACCACAGGTCGCCCATGTAGTATACTGTGTAGATGTATACAGTGGTGGTGATCTCTGCTTTCAACATAATCCTACTTTTTCTTTGTTCTTGACTTCTCTGTGTACAAACTTTACTCCAGGTGTCCAACAACTCTCACCGACCATGTACAAAACGTTCAACATAATCCTACAGCCCAACTCTGTTCACGTGACCTCTTACTGTAATATATACACAGCTGGACAACACTCCACTATGACCACCAGCTAGATATATCTCTAACTAATTATCACAACTGACAAACTTTCATCTCTTGTCCCTTTAAACCTCATCTTTTTTTCTATTAAATTCAATCCAGTCAAATAACAAGAACCACTGTTGTGGTAAAATGCTTGAAATGTCTGCCCTCAAAATGGTAGAGCAGAAAATAAACCATCCGGAAAACCTCTCTCCATCCCCACCTCCCGGGTCCGCAGCCCCCGGTGGTGACAGGCATGTAAAAACATAAGAACAAAGAAGGAGGAAACTGCAGCGGGCCTATTGGCCATACCGACTGATCCCGTTTACACCCAACCCTTATCGCTCATTTACTTTATCTTCTTCACCGCACTGATCGGCTCGTTAGCCGCTTGGGGGATCTGGCACGTCTCTGTTACGCACTGTTGGCAAGTACTGGGCATGCACTTTCTCCTGAATGTATCCTGGAACCTGCTCCACTTCTTGTCAAGTCCTGGTCTTGACAGAGCTCACACTTGTGCCATCCACAACGCTCCCGGGCAGATTGAGGCAATGCATCAG
>NW_024729094.1:1375353-1387831 GCF_018991925.1 Homarus americanus
CATATTGGTGACCAGAGAGACTACCGAGAGACTCAATATCCTCCCGGAAAAGAATTGAGGAAAGATTTGAAGATTTTAGAGAAAGTGAAGAGGCAGAGGACGATAGAAAAGGATTATTAATGACGACACTTTCTCGGGATGACCTGACTCAATACTTGTCTTCAGGAAGGAGGTAGATATTTAGACGAGACGATACAGGTGAATGGTTACTGGCACCAGGTGTGAGGAACGCTCCTTCATAACACAGAGAGAGTTGCCATAATATTGTTGCATTCTTTACTGTAAAGTCTCATAAAACTGTTATTAACAGTATCGGGTTAAAGCTCAAAAGTCTGTGGTAGATTAACAAAACAGAATACAGAGAGAAGTTGTTGCCTCTGAGTTAGTAAGGTTAGCAGTGTTAGGATTTCAGTTGTCATTAGAGAGCCAAGTTTTGACCCCCTCTCGTAATATATAAAGGCATACGAGTATATGGAAGTTTGATTGGTCTTATCCCTTTGTTTATAGACCTAATAAATATATTAAGTGATCAGGTGGTCAGCGGAGTGATTATTGTTTATGGGTGAATAATTCTCTGGCTACAGCTACTAACTATAGTCAATTGTAATAAAGCTTGTTACCATTTTATACAAACGGCAGAGTATAAACCGGACAAGCTGTGGGAGAAGTGTAGTGAACAGTATTAAGTGAATAATGAAGTTTTCATTTTATTTTTAACTTTTTTTGTATTTGGGAGGCTATTAAAGTAGTCAGGTGAACACAAAACGCAGATGGAAGCAGATTAACATATTAAGCGATCTGTTATACTGTACAGATTGTTGGCCGGTATAGTAGTACTGTGCTACCTATCAGCTTACTAGCCGGTCGGGCGGTTGGTCTATCCAGTGTTAGTAGAGGAGAATGCCGGAGGGCGGGTAACCTTTGATGTTTGGCAGTGAGGTTCACACTGGATAACACCCTGCTCACGTGTGTAAGGACCAAGCGGGATTCGAATCGTTGATATATTTGTGAGAGATCTGCTCATTACTGGACATTACGATGGATTAAAAAAAACCTCCCTCGGGATATATTTGTGATTGGATGTCCCCAACACTGTAAGGTCTGTTTGGCTTCCTGGCTGCACGTGAATCCCATAAGTTTCTGTACTTTTTTGTCGAGACAGACAAGTTAATGTGAACCGACTGCGGACTACGGCTGGAATCACCACATTTACATGAAAAGTGGTTTCTGGAATGAAGGGAAATGAACGAGAAAGCAAATGGAAATTTGATATTGTTAGTTTTCTGAAGAGGTAGTTATGAATTATTGACTATGCATGACAGAATGAGAGAGAGGAGAGAGAGAGAGAGTATTATCAGTCACTAGTACCGTATTACAATTAAGGTCAGTGTGTACCATGATGAAGGCAAGTTTAGTAGAGTCATAAAGTAAGAGCGACGTAAAGTTTATTACACACACACACACACACACACACACTGAGGAATAAAACAATGGTGCAGTACAGTATACAGAAGAGTTAGTGAGGAAGGACGCTACTCATCCCAACTGGAAGATTTACAAGTTTACATTAAGGTCGTGGTAGAAGACCAAGGTTGTTCAGTGAGTGGAAATAAATGTTAACAATGAAGGGTAGAAGATGACTGTTGGGTGAATGAGTATTGTTACACCGATATTTTCTACCTCTGATTAGTCTCGTATTTCAGTATTTGTGTTTAGGCGTTAATGATACTAAGAACCAGAACGATTTGTCTGAATATTACGTTAATCTTTAGTATTGGTGTAATAAATGTTATCGTGGTAATAGAACAAGATGAACTACAGATAACAAGGTGTGTGGAGTACAGAGACAAGATCACCAGTAGTGTGTGTAAGGAAGTCAGCCTAACGGACAAACTCGTCACTCTTATATTGTACAAAGAATAATCAGGTGAACACGTGTATATGTGATGCTACTCTTCTGACTCACTGCATCAAGGTTACTGTTATTTATTTATTTTTTGCATGTTCACTTAATTTTGGCCAAGGACATCCCTACCCCCTCTTCCAGAGAGGGAGAGAGAGGGCGTGATTGAGTGTCTGTTTATCTTTATTTCGTCCAAAACAAACCAGGACAACGCCGGGTACCCCACCTAGTTTATAACATGATTTCCTACATGCACATGGATATGAATATGTTATCACATCTACAAGTCATACAATTATTTTATTTAAAGGAAAATACATTGTCCCAGGCAGGTCTCCGTAGTCAGGCGGGTTGAAACATTTACGAAAATAGTTTAAAAGGTGTTTTTTTTTTGTTAATTGAACGCTGTGTAGTCCTCTTATGCTATAGAGAAAACATCTAACAGTATAAATTATAAGAGAGAAGTTATGGAAAAACCGAGTATAAATCTGGTAACTTAGTTGTTAACAGTGAGAGGAATACAACATGGTGCAGAGAACTGAGAGGTAATATTTAGTGATATATGATGTACTGTATGTCACGGCTAAGAGAGATTCTATAATAATAATGATAATAGTTGCGTTGTGTTGCCTACTACAAGGAAAGGGTTCCAAGATTCAGTCCTCGTTACACAATTATTATATTAAACTTTATCGAAGTTCTTGATGGAGTTCACTCATATAAGATTTACAATAAGAATCAAGGAAATGAGGAAAAGGTTACATATATCAAGAGTAAACAAACCTAGATCATTTATTTCTTCGATTTAACACGAGATTCACAGTTAGTAATAATTCACTTACACTGTTCTTCCCAGTCACACTACAGTTAAGTACAACAATGATAAAATAATTTACCTTGTGGGGATCTTACCAGTTATTTCCATTGTGAGAAGCATTTGCCAATGTGTCGATGAAAACTTTTGGAAGACCATTTGCCATCAGTGGGGTGTATAGTTCCTTGTGTAAGTTGGAGTAACTAAAAGCAGGTATGAGATGCCCGAGTTACCCAAGTCTTGTGTATTGTATAGGAATATCTGAAGTTAAGTCAATAGTGAGGCCTGTGTTGTGTGTACGTTGGTTCTCTGTAAATGGAAGTAGTGACGGTATTGTTTGATCTTTCTGTCTTGATGTCTAGAATGGAAGTTTGTTATTGCTAAAACACTCAGAGGTGAACTGTGTAGCCTATTGTGGTGTGTGGAATACAAGTAGTCTTAAGAACATTGGCTGTGTTGAGCCGACTTATAGCTTCAAAATGTCATCCACGTATCCTTAATACAGGGTGTTTCAGAAATACGTTTCATAGTTCTGGGGATGTATTCCTGAGACATACTGAGACATACATAAGGATAAATGACTTCATGATCATAGGTTCGGAGTTATAACTTATAACCTGACAGTTGGGGTTGTAGTGTGATAAAATCGTCGGAGTATATTAAAATCATACGCAACCTGATATGAATTTTACAGTAAATGTTAAAAGTTTCGGCTCTCTACCTTAATGCAGACTTCAGCCCGTTGCTAAAGTGACTCGTGCATGTTGGAAGACTCCAGGGGTGTTGCTAATGGTTGTGGCTCTGTCTTGCACTTGGTGCCACAATTCCTCATGAGTCGGGACCTTTGTAGCATACTCTTTGATCTTAACGTTACCCCACAGATAGACGCCAAGGGGATTTAGGTCAGGTAATCGAGTTGGCTATGGAACAGGGCCTCCACGCTCTATCCACCTGCCAGGATACCCAACATTTAAAAGTTCCGTTGTTACTCGAGCAAAATGAGCTGGGGTACCATCCTGCATGTACCAGAGTTGTTGACGTATCCTGAAGGGCACCTCCTCAAGCATAACTGGCAAGGTGTCCCCAAGAAAATGTGTTCTTGTTCTGCCTGTCAGTCACTGGGGCAACAGACATGGACTACTGTACTAATGCCGGCCAAACATTGATTGAGAATCTTACCTAATAAGATTTATGTGTCACTACATGTGGACTATCAACAGACTCACTCGGCGTTATCACGTACTTTAAACAGGGCTTGATATTTTGTCCTCCCCTACCCGATTTGGTGGTATAATGACTCCGACACTATGGTCAGGGAGTCATTTATCCTTGTATATGTCCCCCAATTATGAAATATATTTCTGAAACACCCTGTTGATTAGAGGTTTAAATGCAAGTGGTCTTTTTTGTAACCATGTAGTTCCCGGGAAAGACAGGAATGGGTTGGTGAGTGAGGGCCCTTGGACTCGTGCCAAAACATCTCCGAGTGTGGGTCCTAGGGGGCGACCCATGGCTACACGCCCACTCAACCATCACCAAAACATCTCAGAGGAAAGTCGTTCACCCACAACTTGTGGTGCTCCTCCTGACACCTGCTGTAGGTCCCTCTGACAAGTAATCAAAACTTGGTCAATTTTTCACAACGACAAGACAGCGGCTAGAGCCCTATTCCTCCCCACACCTGCTGATGGCCACCCCTACACCTGCTGTTGTATCTTGATGGCCGCTCCCACACCTGCTGATGTGTCTTGATGGGCACTCCCACACCTGCTGATGTGTCTTGATGGCCACTCCCACACCTGATGATGTATCTTGATGGCCACACCCACACTTGCTGATGTATCTTGATGGCCACTCCCACACCTGCTGACGTATCTTGATGGCCACCTCCACACCTGCTGATGTGTCTTGATGGCCACTCCCACACCTGCTGATGTGTCTTGATGGCCACTCCCACACCTGATGATGTATCTTAATGGCCACTCCCACACTTGCTGATGTATCTTGATGGCCACACCCACACCTGCTGATGTATCTGGATGGCCACTCCCACACCTGATGTATCTTGATGGCCACTCCCACACATGCTGATGTATCTTGATGGCCACCCCCACACCTGCTGATGTATCTGGATGGCCACTCCCACACCTGCTGAAGTATCTTGATGGCCACACCCACACCTGCTGGTGTATCTGGATGGCCACTCCCACACCTGCTGAAGTATCTTGATGGCCACTCCCACACCTGCTGGTGTATCTGGAAGGCCACTCCCACACCTGCTGAAGTATCTTGAATGCCACTCCCACACCTGCTGATGTATCTTGATGGCCACTCCCACACCTGCTGATGTATCTTGATGGCCACCCCCACACCTGCTGATGTGTCTTGATGGCCACTCCCACACCCAAGCTCAGTACCAGAACATTAAGGCGACGCTTACGTCTTATAGACTAATGAGGAGAGAGAGAATGACTGACGTAACTGATATAAGATGACCGATACAATGTAGCAGTCGTCGGAATCAATCACACGTAAACGTAAGCTACAACAACTGTCGGTGGATGATCCTGGCGGGGACACTTACATTACATATGAGAAGGAAAAAAAAATACTACTCTTGATGTACAGGTATCGAAGAAAGAAAATATTGTCTTCTATAAATAACTACTCTAGAATAAATAGTTTAGGTGCACACGAGATCTAAAGTATTAGTCTTCAGGAGTATATGTCTGTACAAATAATGTGAATGAACGGGACTGTCTAAGATAATCCTCCACCAAAATTAGCTCTTTGTTTCCCTGGCACCCCAATTATGGCTTAATCTTGCCTTAGGTAATCTGTCGGTAAGTTGGAAACCCCTCCTGGTCTCTCTCTCTCTCTCTCGCCTAACATACCTCGCTCACTTAATTCTGATACAAGTTTCCTAGACAGAAGAAGAATAATGACTGGGAGAGTTTACTCAATATGAGCTAAAATGCGGCACGATTTCTTTATATTAACTTTATAGCTATTGCACTTAACGACATTATGCGTCAAAATATATGAGACTTGAAAAATCAAAATAATACTGAAAATGGAAATGGATTAACATAATTAAAGCTATTGTTGTTTTTGGTATTTATATATAATTTATTTATATACGAGTAGAAGTCCTTTGGTGAGGAAAGACACGGAGTTGCCACTATCCTCATTTAAATTCCTAACCTGGGAGAAACCTGTACAGAGACCGTAAATGGTTATCGGGCGTTCCTGTGGGTCAGCGTCACCTAAATTCCAACCACGTTGTCTGCCGTGCTTGTGATCCAGCGGGGGAACTGCCAAGTACTGTCACAACTACACAAAGGCTCCGGCATTAAAGAACCGTCCGGAAGGATTAAGACTGAGCGGACTAAACTCAGAATAGGAAGGAACCTGGAATGTGAGGACGTTGTGTGAAGGTGGGAAGTACACAAACGTTTACGGGACAATTCCTCGAGTCTTCCATCGAGTTCCTGGTGTACTTCATCATGCCAGTTGGTGCAATACTGAAGCTTGTTTTCGTCGAACCGAAAAATATTGTATCGAGTTATTGCCCAGTTATCAGCATTAATGAACGTTCAAGCCTCGTGGGAATGGAAAGCTGCTTACAGAATATTTTCAACCATAATGAAAAATAAAGAGACCTTCCCTGCAGCTCTCGCCACATTTTTTTAAACAATAGAGTTTTGTCATGATGTTCCATTAGTATTGTAAATCGTCGGGTCTTACAGTTTTCTTCAGTATCTAAAAATCTTCAGGATTATAAAACTATTAAATCAGTATTTGTGTTTTTCCATTTGCGAACACCACACGTTAGTCAGTTGATAAATTAATAGGTTATAAAACAACGACAAAATATATAATTCAACATCCTTTTCATAATAACACAAAGACACTTACTAGAAACAGCAGTTAATGAATAACTTTGGAGCCATTAAGCGTCTTGGTTCTTTTGACATCGTTATTGTGTTAACTGACATGAAACAGAATGTTAGCGATGTTCAAATCTCACTGTACATTGCTAGATCAGGTTATGTTAATTGTGATGCTTCATAACGTAATTTTGTTGTAGTACAAATGCAGGACAAATCTTATTACAGCTTTTACGCCCAAACTTAATGAAGTTGTACTTAAGACTGAGCTCCTCCGTGGCAAACTCTGCTCCAAGGTGTTTGTTCGGTCCTGTGTTTTATTATAGTCAGTCAAGCTTTTGATCTTAGGGAGACTACTTGTGACAATGTAAGTCATAAGTACAGTGCCGCCTATAGTGTTGTTATGGGGAGGTGAAGGAGGGGCTCCGATGGGTAAACTATCCAATAAAAGCTTATACAGTTTTAATCATTAACTGCTGACATAAAGAATAAATAAAGCATTAACTGTGTCACTCTGCTGGCGGGGTAACTGATCAAAGAGTTAAAGGATGTAGTCTCAGAAAAAAGGTGTACAGAAATAAAAAATGAGCTAAAATTAGGATTACAATGAAAATAAATCTGTTGTCTACAGAAAGGCGAGTCATGGGCACATTAGGCATTAAGAAAAGGTAAAAATTATATTCCCAATTTATTAGTGAATACCAGATTGTCAGGTGTTAGTTAATAATACCAGCAAGTAGTTGATTTAAGATGGTTCAGGAACACAAGACTACATATGTTATGGTATTTGGATGAGGGAAGCCAAGGTCAGAGCCGGGACACGAGAGGCAGTTACTTGTTCACCTCCCCAGTAATGTAACATTTATGAGGGAGTAACTGGATGGTTTAAAAGGTTCAGTAAATATATAAGAGTGTGATAAATTGTTGTTGTGGAAACAGATGACGAAATGTCCGCCTACCAGAATTATTTAGGATACAAGGGAATGTGTTGAATATTTGGGGGAAATCTTTGTGTTTGGCCACCAGAGAAAATAGTTGGTTATGTCATTGTCGTAGACAGTGTGTGGACATGATACCCCCCCCCCCCCGCCGCCTAATGAAGGTTTCAACTGTTTAGTTTGGACACAGTTTATCTAATAATAACAACTGTACTATCTTATCTTAACAACATGGTAATTATTTTTTCTGGTATTTGCAGGACTGAAGACCTTTGGTAGCCGAAGACTGGCGGTAAGTAATCACCATCAATAGTCAGTAGAGGAGTTTTGTAATAATTTATCAGTGAATTGTGTATACAAATATTATAATTGTTCCCAAAAGTTCAGGGATGAAAGTCATTGGTGATCAAAATATGTTCGAGGGAGTAATGTACTTTAATATCTTCTTATCATGGTGGGTCTTAAATCATTATACTGTGGTTGGTTTAAAGTGTTTAATAAATGCTTGTAACTAACACTGGTTTATGTTTCACAGGAGCAGACAACAGGACAATGTAAGTACACAAGTCAGTTGTAAGATATTATAATAATGGGGGACAGTTTTAGTTTGTTCACATTCCAAGTTATAAATACTTCCAGTGGTTGAAAATCTGCTTGTATAATATTTAACGTTACTTTAAAATAGAAAATAACATAAATAAATTTAATGAACGTACTCGTATTGTTTATAATTTATTACATAGTAAACAGTTCGATACTTGAACCTTGTTTGTCTGGGAACATATTCCATATATGTTTTTATTGCATTTATCTTGGTAACACAGGTAACCCGCCAGTATGGACACCTAGTGGTTGTGACGGTAGGTACTGAAGTAACACCAGGCTTGTAACAATGTTAGCTTTAAGGTGAGGTGAGGTTACAATGTCTTGGTTTATGGAGGTACTGTAGTGTTTGTTTTGGTCAGACGGAACTAAGGTTCATGTATCTCAGTACAACATGGATGTACAGTATATTTTCTTTCAGGTCCATTTAAAGTACATATTGTATGTATTACTTTCTGTGAACATAAGTGAAGTTTATTTTAAATGAGAGTTAAAGTTAATGTTTATTTTGCTGCAACACAAATGAAAAGTTTTATGAAACACCATAGAGCTAACAGTACGTATAATTATTTTACATCACTATATTCGGCTTTCGTCTGAAGAAATAACTGACCTCTGTCGCTGTGTTACCAGGTCGATGGTATAATGTTATTATTAAAGGATACTGTATTTTTTGGGCTGTCTTTTGTGTACTTGTCGTCGACCCTGAAGCTCCGCGTTTTGTGTTATATTTCTGAAAGACAACATTTAATTGTTTCTTGTGTTTTTGCTTTGGTTGTTATGTCGGCTGTTCTCCCGTTTTTTGTTATAGTTCTCATGTTCTGTTCTTACACACCTTTTATGGTAGTAATAATGTTATACGTGTTTACTACGACTACTATATGTAGATGATGTTACAGGTTTTTTCATAATACGACAAATAACACATCAGTTTCTATGGTAAAATGTAAATATTGTTGTTGTATATACCGGTAAGACAATGAGTTAACTTTTAGTATTACCAGTTTATTATCAAAAGGGATTAAATAAGCCTGGAGTGATGGGTACCGGGTATACTGTGTTATGTAGCTTTGTAGTCACCAGTCATTCATGTTATTAAGCGTCATCAGTCATTCATTTATTAAGCGTCATCAGTCATTCATGTTATTAAGCGTCATCAGTCATTCATGTTATTAAGCGTCATCAGTCATTCATGTTATTAAGCGTCATCAGTCATTCATGTTATTAAGCGTCATCAGTCATTCATGCTATTAAGCGTCATCAGTCATTCATGTTATTAAGCGTCATCAGTCATTCATGTTGTTATTAAGCGTCATCAGTCATTCATTCATGTTATTAAGCGTCATCAGTCATTCATCTTGTTAAGCGTCATCAGTCATTCATGTTATTAAGCGTCATCAGTCATTCATGTTATTAAGCGTCCTCAGTCATTCATGTTATTAAGCGTCATCAGTCATTCATGTTATTAAGCGTCCTCAGTCATTAATGTTATTAAGCGTCATCAGTCATACATCTTATTAAACGTCATCAGTCATTCATCCTATTAAGCGTCATCAGTCATTCATCTTATTAAGCGTCATCAGTCATTCATGTTATTAAGCGTCATCAGTCATACATCTTATTAAACGTCCTCAGTCATTCATGTTATTAAGCGTCATCAGTCATACATCTTATTAAGCGTCATCAGTCATTCATGTTATTAAGCGTCATCAGTCATTCATGTTATTAAACGTCATCAGTCATTCATCCTATTAAGCGTCATCAGTCATTCATCTTATTAAGCGTCATCAGTCGTTCATCTTATTAAGAGCTTCAATTTGAATAACGGATTAATAATATAAATAAGGAAAACTTAAAAAAAAATTTATACAGTATGTGTTAGCGGCACTTTCATCTGTGTTTATTCATTATGGCATTTGTGTGTGTGTGTGTGTGTGTGTGTGTGTGTGTGTGCGTGCGCGCGCGCGCGCGCACCGGTTAAAAAGAAACATAAGTACTATAAGCTAATAGCTCTATCACGATGGGAGGCCGTAACCCTCGTTTCCTCATAAAAATTTTTAACACTTGGTGTGACAGCAATGTACATAATGGAAATATAACGAAGTCAAATGTTGCACAATTTTAGTTGTGTAAACTGGTACAACGTGTTGTTGGAAAGTTTCTTTATTAAATGGCTCTTAAGGCACCGGGGTTTAAAATTCAATGAATAATAACAAGTCCAACCTTGCTTGAGGTCTTTAGTTGTTTGTTTTACTCAGTCGTTAACAACGTTATGCATATATGATGTTAGTTGAACTGCAAGTTGAAGAGCACTTTTGATATATACACTACAGTGCTGTTTATCTGTGCTTTAATTCCTCCTACAGTGGGAGTTATGTGTTATGATATATTTATGGCAAGACTGAGGAGTGGATATTGTGGGGTCTGTATATCACATACTACACCGGACGGCCCGCACATGAGATAGTTCTGGTTGAGGGAGACCTAAGTATACGGAGACGTCAGTTGTTAAACTCTGCAATACTCACGTCAGGTTTGGTTCACGCAGGTCAGGTTCACGCTAGTTGATGGTGAAAGTCGACAATTCGTGAAGACCACCGAGTAACCTGACGCAGATTATTTAACAGTGGACACAGACAACAGATGTACACAACACGAAGAACACAACACGAAGAACACCGGTTTGAGTGTTGGGGCTGGGCTTTTAAGTTCCAGATTTTGAATCTTGGTAAGGGAAGCTTGTATAGAGTTGTAGTGGACTTCTCCCCTACAACTGCCTACAACTGCGTAGCAGCTCACCACCTGCTATCACATTCCAATGTGCCGCCTTCCCTAGCAACCAACCAGATGTTACCGTATCTTAGCAACGAAACTAGTCACCGGCTACTTCTCGGGTTTTCCCACCATGACTCATAGCGGCTGCTGCGGGGTATATAAGCTCTGTCTCTCCCTTGAGATTCATTCTGACCATTCTTCCTGAACAAGCAACATCTCCTCCAGCAAGCTCCACGCTGTTAACATTTCATTCAACCAGGAGGCCAGCAACAGGCAACATCTTCTCTAACGAAGCTCCTCCACATCTACCTCCTTCAACAAGCTACTCACCGCACGTCTCTACCAAGCAGCCCCTCACCACACGGCATCTCCAGCACCAGACTGTCTATCATATAACTTATATATTATACAAGAAAACCACATTAGAGTTTCCTTCCATCCTGAGTGCTAGACAACTTTAATATATCGATACCCCTACAATTGTAGGGGTATCGAGATATTAAAGTTGTCTAGCACTCAGGATGGAAGGAAACTCTAATGTGGTTTTCTTGTATAATATATATAAGTTATATGATAGACAGTCTGGTGCTGGAGGTGCCGTGTGGTGAGGGGCTGCTTGGTAGAGACGTGCGGTGAGTAGCTTGTTGAAGGAGGTAGATGTGCAGGAGCTTCGTTAGAGAAGATGTTGCCTGTTGCTGGATTCCTGGTTGAATGAAATGTTAACAGCGTGGAGCTTGCTGGAGGAGATGTTGCTTGTTCAGGAAAATGGGCAGAATGAGAGTTGGTTGGTGAGGAAGCTCAGAGAAGGACATGCTCGCTGGCGGGAGCGAGGACCGCCAGGCAGGCGGAGGAGAGGCGAGGGTCGCCAGGCAGCGGCAGAGGAGGAGGTGTTGCTTGTTCAAGAAGAATGGTCAGAATGAATCTCAATGGAGAGACAGAGCTTATATACCCCGCAGCAGCCGCTATGAGTCATGGTGGGAAAACCCGAGAAGTAGCCGGTGACTAGTTCCGTTGCTAAGATACGGTAACGTCTGGGGACAGCTCTCGCTTGGTTGCTAGGGGAGGCGGCACATTGGAATGCGATACGCAGTTGTAGGGGAGACGTCCACTACAGAGTTAACAGACTGGTCCAAACACGCTCCTTACTCGACTCTTGTGTAAAGGTACAGTATACCACAAGGTAACTGGGGTGAAGCACAGGCCGGTCCGGAGCCCTTGTCAGATGCTGTTGTCGAAGAGATAAAGTCTTTAAAATCATCTCTGTGACTACTGCTGTAAAACTGTACCTTACCTTAATAAAACTGTCATTGTGGTTCATCACTCACTAGGGGAAAATGGATACCATGATTTAGAGAGTGTGAAAGATAACCAACTGTTACAATCGTCTCTATAACAAATCTCCTAAATGGCAAGACACATTACCACACCTCAACACTAAAACACCGTCGGCGTCGATATTTACAACACTACAGTCAATCCTGTTTTCACTGTTGATTTTGGAGGAAATAATTACACGCGAGGATATTCGCTCACAAGCCTCACCACGTTCACAAGC
>NW_024729094.1:1387931-1398689 GCF_018991925.1 Homarus americanus
GGAGTGGCCATCAAGATACATCAGCAAGTGTGGGTGTGGCCATCAAGATACATCATCAGGTGTGGGAGTGGCCATCAAGACACATCAGCAGGTGTGGGAGTGGCCATCAAGACACATCAGCAGGTGTGGGAGCGGCCATCAAGATACAACAGCAGGTGTAGGGGTGGCCATCAGCAGGTGTGGGGAGGAATAGGGCTCTAGCCGCTGTCTTGTCGTTGTGAAAAATTGACCAAGTTTTGATTACTTGTCAGAGGGACCTACAGCAGGTGTCAGGAGGAGCACCACAAGTTGTGGGTGAACGACTTTCCTCTGAGATGTTTTGGTGATGGTTGAGTGGACGTGTAGCCATGGGTCGCCCCCTAGGACCCACACTCGGAGATGTTTTGGCACGAGTCCAAGGGCCCTCACTCACCAACCCATTCCTGTCTTTCCCGGGAACTACATGGTTACAAAAAAGACCACTTGCATTTAAACCTCTAATCAACAGGGTGTTTCAGAAATATATTTCATAATTGGGGGACATATACATATACAAGGATAAATGACTCCCTGACCATAGTGTCGGAGTCATTATACCACCAAATCGGGTAGGGGAGGACAAAATATCAAGCCCTGTTTAAAGTACGTGATAACGCCGAGTGAGTCTGTTGATAGTCCACATGTAGTGACACATAAATCTTATTAGGTAAGATTCTCAATCAATGTTTGGCCGGCATTAGTACAGTAGTCCATGTCTGTTGCCCCAGTGACTGACAGGCAGAACAAGAACACATTTTCTTGGGGACACCTTGCCAGTTATGCTTGAGGAGGTGCCCTTCAGGATACGTCAACAACTCTGGTACATGCAGGATGGTACCCCAGCTCATTTTGCTCGAGTAACAACGGAACTTTTAAATGTTGGGTATCCTGGCAGGTGGATAGAGCGTGGAGGCCCTGTTCCATAGCCAACTCGATTACCTGACCTAAATCCCCTTGGCGTCTATCTGTGGGGTAACGTTAAGATCAAAGAGTATGCTACAAAGGTCCCGACTCATGAGGAATTGTGGCACCAAGTGCAAGACAGAGCCACAACCATTAGCAACACCCCTGGAGTCTTCCAACATGCACGAGTCACTTTAGCAACAGGCTGAAGTCTGCATTAAGGTAGAGAGCCGAAACTTTTAACATTTACTGTAAAATTCATATCAGGTTGCGTATGATTTTAATATACTCCGACGATTTTATCACACTACAACCCCAACTGTCAGGTTATAAGTTATAACTCCGAACCTATGATCATGAAGTCATTTATCCTTATGTATGTCTCAGTATGTCTCAGGAATACATCCCCAGAACTATGAAACGTATTTCTGAAACACCCTGTATTAAGGATACGTGGATGACATTTTGAAGCTATAAGTCGGCTCAACACAGCCAATGTTCTTAAGACTACTTGTATTCCACACACCACAATAGGCTACACAGTTCACCTCTGAGTGTTTTAGCAATAACAAACTTCCATTCTAGACAGCAAGACAGAAAGATCAAACAATACCGTCACTACTTCCATTTACAGAGAACCAACGTACACACAACACAGGCCTCACTATTGACTTAATTTCAGATATTCCTATACAATACACAAGACTTGGGTAACTCGGGCATCTCATACCTGCTTTTAGTTACTCCAACTTACACAAGGAACTATACACCCCACTGATGGCAAATGGTCTTCCAAAAGTTTCATTGACACATAGGCAAAATGCTTCTCACAATGGAAATAACTGGTAAGATCCCCACAAGGTAAATTATTTCATCATTGTTGTACTTAACTGTAGTGTGACTGGGAAGAACAGTGTAAGTGAATTATTACTAACTGTGAATCTCGTGTTAAATCGAAGAAATAAATGATCTAGGTTTATTTACTCTTGATATATGTAATCTTTCCTCATTTCCTTGATTCTTATTGTAAATCTTATATGAGTGAACTCCATCAAGAACTTCGATAAAGTTTAATATAATAATTGTGTAACGAGGACTGAATCTTGGAACCCTTTCCTTGTAGTAGGCAACACAACGCAACTATTATATCATTATTATTATAGAATCTCTCTCAGCCGTGACATACAGTACATCATATATCACTAAATATTACCTCTCAGTTCTCTGCACCATGTTGTATTCCTCTCACTGTTAACAACTAAGTTACCAGATTTATACTCGGTTTTTCCATAACTTCTCTCTTATAATTTAGACTGTTAGATGTTTTCTCTATAGCATAAGAGGACTACACAGCGTTCAATTAACAAAAAAAAAACACCTTTTAAACTATTTTCGTAAATGTTTCAACCCGCCTGACTACGGAGACCTGCCTGGGACAACGTATTTTCCTTTAAATAAAATAATTGTATGACTTGCAGATGTGATAACATATTCATATCCATGTGCATGTAGGAAATCATGTTATAAACTAGGTGGGGTACCCGGCGTTGTCCTGGTTTGTTTTGGACGAAATAAAGATAAACAGACACTCAATCACGCCCTCTCTCTCCCTCTCTGGAAGAGGGGGTAGGGATGTCCTTGGCCAAAATTAAGTGAACATGCAAAAAATAAATAAATACCAGTAACCTTGATGCAGTGAGTCAGAAAAGTAGCATCACATATACACGTGTTCACCTGATTATTCTTTGTACAATATAAGAGTGACGAGTTTGTCCGTTAGGTTGACTTCCTTACACACACTACTGGTGATCTTGTCTCTGTACTCCACACACCTTGTTATCTGTAGTTCATCTTGTTCTATTACCACGATAACATTTATTACACCAATACTAAAGATTAACGTAATATTCAGACAAATCGTTCTGGTTCTTAGTATCATTAACACCTAAACACAAATACTGAAATACGAGACTAATCAGAGGTAGAAAATATCGGTGTAACAATACTCATTCACCCAACAGTCATCTTCTACCCTTCATTGTTAATATTCATTGTTAATATTTATTTCCACTCGCTGAACAACCTTGGTCTTCTACCACGACCTTAATGTAAACTTGTAAATCTTCCAGCTGGGATGAGTAGCGTCCTTCCTCACTAACTCTTCTGTATACTGTACTGCACCATTGTTTTACTCCTCAGTGTGTGTGTGTGTGTGTGTGTGTGTAATAAACTTTACGTCGCTCTTACTTTATGACTCTACTAAACTTGCCTTCATCATGGTACACACTGACATTAACTGTAATACGGTACTAGTGACTGATAATACTCTCTCTCTCTCTCTCTCTCTCTCTCTCTCTCTCTCTCTCTCATTCTGTCATGCATAGTCAATAATTCATAACTACCTCTTCAGAAAACTAACAATATCAAATTTCTATTTGCTTTCTCGTTCATTTCCCTTCATTTCAGAAACCACTTCTCATGTGAATGTGGTGATTCCAGCCGTAGTCCGCAGTCGGTTCACATTAACTTGTCTGTCTTGACAAAAAAGTACAGAAACTTATCGGATTCACGTGCAGCCAGGAAGCCAAACAGACCTTACAGTATTAGGGACATCCACTCACAAATATATCCCGAAGGAGTTTTTTTTTAATCCATTGTAATGTCCAACTATTAGGAAACAGTATCAGTGTTAATATTCAAAATTGATTATTCGAGAATCTTTATTTTTTGTCTCCTTTCCCGTTGAAGTATCAGTAATGAGCAAATCTCTCACAAATATATCAACAATTCGAATCCCGCTTGGTCCTTACACACGTGAGCAGGGTGTTATCCAGTGTGAACCTCACTGCCAAACATCAAAGGTTACCCGCCCTCCGGCATTCTCCTCTACTAACACTGGATAGACCAACCGCCCGACCGGCTAGTAAGCTGATAGGTAGCACAGTACTACTATACCGGCCAACAGTCTGTACAGTATAACAGATCGCTTAATATGTTAATCTGCTTCCATCTACGTTTTGTGTTCACCTGACTACTTTAATAGCCTCCCAAATACAAAAAAAGATAAAAATAAAATGAAAGCTTCATTATTCGCTTAATACTGTTCACTCCACTTCTCCCACAGCTTGTCCGGTTTATACTCTGCCGTTTGTATAAAATGGTAACAAGCTTTATTACAATTGACTATAGTTAGTAGCTGTAGCCAGAGAATTATTCACCCATAAACAATAATCACTCCGCTGACCACCTGATCACTTAATATATTTATTAGGTCTATAGAAAACGGATAAGACCAATCAAACTTCCATATACTCGTATGCCTTTATATATTACGAGAGGGGGTCAAAACTTGGCTCTCTAATGACAACTGAAATCCTAACACTGCTAACCTTACTAACTCAGAGGCAACAACTTATCTCTGTATTCTGTTTTGGAAATATACCACAGACTTTTGAGCTTTACCCCGATACTGTTGATAACAGTTTATATGAGACTTTACAGTAATGAATGTAAGAATATTATGGCAACTCTCTCTGTGTTATGAAGGAGCGTTCCTCACACCTGGTGCCAGTAATCATTCACCTGTGTCGTCTCGTGTCGTCTCGTCTCGTCTAAATATCTACCTCCTTCCTGAAGACAAGTATTGAGTCAGGTCATCCCGAGAAAGTGTCGTCATTAATAATCCTTTTCTATCGTCCTCTGCCTCTTCACTTTCTCTCTAAAATCTTCAAATCTTTCCTCAATTCATTTCCGGGAGGATATTGAGTCTCTCGGTAGTCTCTCTGGTCACCAATATGGTTTACGCCCAGGAAAATCCATTGGTGACTTTCTTACTTCTTTTGGGGATTTTATATTGTGGATGTTGATGTTTCTAAAGCCTTTGATAGGCTGTAACACGAGACTGATCACCAGCCTTGTCTCAGCTGGTGTTCCTCTCATTCTCAACTCTCGTCTTCATTTAGCTTTAGGGTCCTTCCACTCCTTGATGGATTGACCACTTCTTTCCTTCCCATAATATTGGTGTTTCTCTGTGTCTTCGCCCACCCCTCTTCTTCATTTCTTTAACTCGTAACTCAATCCGGTATTACTCTTAATTCAACTCTGCATTATTTTACCACCTCTCAAATCCACTCGACATGTCGCTCGATCTCGTTTTCACCTAATAACTACCATCTTTATAAACAGATCCGGATAGGATTATCTAGTAAGGCGGACGGACGTAACCTGATGAGTCAACGTTTCTATGATCCAATATTTTCCTCCTCCCTTTCAGAAAGTTCTCAGAATTTTACAGTTCCTGAATAAGAAATCACACACACACACACACACACAACACATTCCGAAGACTCCTCTGGAGCTCCTCAGGAGAAGGACGAGATCACAATATTCAGGAAACATTCCCTTTCTGGATCACCCTTCTGAGGCGCTGGAACAAGTACAGCTCTGGAGCTTCTCGTATTGCCTAAATGTGGCGCTGTAGGGTCCATATCTCTAGGCCCTCACCGACCCCCGTTATCACCTCCAGTATACTGTACTACAAGACGCCAGGTGTTCGGGGTTATGGTACAACACCGATTGTTATAGAAAAAGTCAGTTCCAAATTTTAAGAGATTTTTATAACGGAAATAATAATGGACTCTAAAGCCGCCCCGCGGGTGTTGTGATAGGATGTTGGTAACATTTACGGAAATATTGATAACACTTCAGGATGTTGGTAACACTGCGGGAAGCTGATAAACATGAATGGATGTTTGTAACAGTGGTGCATGTTGGTAACACTGCGAGACATTGGTAACACTGAGGTGGCTCACATTGCCTCCTGGCTGGTAGTGAACCCACCACCACACAGACCCAGGCGAGGTACCATCAACCCACCACCACACAGACCCAGGCGAGGTACCATCAACCCACTACCACACAGACCCAGGCGAGGTACCATCAACCCACTACCACACAGACCCAGGCGAGGTACCATCAACCCACCACCACACAGACCCAGGCGAGGTACCATCAACCCACTACCACACAGACCCAGGCGAGGTACCATCAACCCACCACCACACAGACCCAGGCGAGGTACCATCAACCCCACCACCACACAGACCCAGGCGTAGGTCACCCACCACCACACGCACCCAGGCGAGGTACCATCAACCCACCACCACACAACTACAATTACCACAGTTACATACAAAAGTTGACTTGGGTTAAGAAACGGATACTGTTGGTTTTATGAAGAATTATGTAGATGTTACGAGTTACACACATGGAGGATATGGAGATGGTGTAGGGAGGAGAGAGAGACAAACAATAAAAATAAATAATATCAAATAACAACAAAAATAGAGATAACAATAGAGAGAACAAAGTTTTTGATAATATTAAATACTTTGTACTAAAGAGGAGAGATGAAAGGAAGTAATGCGTCTTGATGCCGTAAAGCATTTATTATTTTGTTTATAACTATGATGGACTTGGGGAAGTAAACATGGTAATACTAAGACCAGAAACACATGACTCAACTAGACTTACTGAACCAGGAATAAGAAATTAGATGAGTCATGACTTTACTTCACAAAAAGAGGTGAGAGTTTGCCACACATATAAGAACGAAGAATGGGACAGATGAATGATAACAGTTGGACTAAGCGAAACTTGATCCCAAGCCATCATAGGCCCCAGCCAGCCCCAAGTCCTAAACTTAATGGTACATTCAGATGTTGTATATATTACATTGGCAAAATGAATTAGTTCCTTGTGTTGAAGGTTCTCGAGAATTGTGGGGATCTCTTCTGGCTAAATTGGGTCCAATTTATAAAGATTTCCGGCTTAGTGAAATCTGGTTAAACAAGGGATTACTGTGAGTGACAAATTAACGCCGGGAGAGTGCTGGAGGTGAGACTCTTAAAGACAGAACAAGACGTGGACAGAGGAGACGATAGGCTGCTACCTCCACCTTCACAACTCTGGGATATTAACAGTCTGATATCTTGATACCCAAGTAATAATAATAATAATAATAATAATAATAATAATAATAATAATAATAATAATAATAATAATAATAATAATAATAATAATAATAATAATAATAATAATAACCTGACCTAACCTATCCTAACTTAACCTTACCTGACCTACCTTAATCTAACCCTTCCCCCTCTCTCCATTATAACAGCTCCCCAACAGCTACCTTCACACCTTCCACTTTAAACAACAATAACTCGCTCTTGCTGCTGTGGTGTTATCATTCTTACCTGTCCTTATTCTCTTCCTATCTTAGTCACTGGTTATATTTACACGTTATCTCCCCTAATATATACAGGACTCAAAATAAAACATTATATTTCCTATGTTCACATTTATCTACGCTCGCTCTCTCTCGCTCTCTCTCTTTACCAGCGTTTAATTATCTTATCTTTATTCTCGTCTGCACTTAATTATACTGAAAATAATTATATCAATTAGCACATTTCTCAAGATCATTACTGTTGTTGATCTTGTGGGAAAAGTTGTGGTATTATATTTTATCCCTCGAGGGTGTGAGTATACAAAGTGGTTCACAAATATTATAAACTCACTTTTTAAATAAGTAAACACACCCCAAAATGTATCTTTACGGAGAGGTCCGATCAATTTCAAAATGAACACTGCATCTCCTGTTGTCTCGCTAGGGATGTCAAAATATTTCGTCCCTTGTGTTATATTGTCGAACAAAAAAATTAGATACGTTTTAAAGCGAGTGTACAGAAGAAAATTTTGTTATTTTATTAAGGAAAATATATTATTATAATTGCTTTTAGTTTATGTTGTTTTCAGTGTTTACGAAAAAGTTAGTCTTGGAGAACACAGCGGCAAACTCGCTCACTGGCGTAAATATACAATTAAGAGTTTCACGATCGGTTTCAGGAAATTTGTTCAGTACAGGAGAAAGACTGCTGAGACTCACTGAAACTTGAAATACCAAATTAACCTTTTGTTTATCTTTCATATTATTGATTTTATCCTTTTTTTTAAGTAAAATCATAATCATAGAAATTTACTTTATTATTTTTTTAAATTCAGCTTTAACATCCATATGACGTCACTTTTAACCTATTTTGAAGAATGTTGTGAATCTGGGCAGTTAAAGATCCAAGTTACAGAAGGTATCAGTATAGACTGTGTAAGACAGTGTGATAACTTACACTGTGTAGGAAGGGAGGGCGTACACGTCATCTTCAAGACTGTGTGGTGTCAACATCCTACAGACAGACGCGTCATATTGTGTAGGTAATGAAGGTGTCGCCTCTACCAACTCCTCCACAATTCTTTCACACGTACAGTAATGTAAGGTGTATTAATAACATTTCAATATGATTTAGTAATTACCGCCCCAGTGGTGCTGAATGTTGAAGTTATAGAAAAAATAATGGAATGATAATAATGATACAAGGATGAGGGCAAAGGAATTAATGATGGTGGAGCGAGACAGTTAGCAGAGTTTAGTTAGGAAACGTAATGAAAAGGTTGTGTTTACTTTTTTGAGGACAGAATTTTAGTCATAAGAGAAGCAAATAATATGAAAAGTAGGCGGGCTATATTGATCACATACTGTATAGACACCAGTTAATACTACACTATAAAAATAAATTAATTTTCATTATATATATATATATATATATATATATATATATATATATATATATATATATATATATATATATATATATATATATATATATATATATATATATATATATATATATATATATATATATATATATATATATATATATATATATGAAAATAATGTGTGTATATATATATAGCCAACAACATATATATATATATATATATATATATATATATATATATATATATATATATATATATATATATATATATATATATATATATATAATGTCCTAGGTATAAATATCCCTCCCCATATATAGTGGGGTGGCCAGCCCCATAAAGTTGGCCAGTAATTGTGGCCTGTCCAGTAACAGATATAACAAGACTTAATTCACACATTTGTCAGTATTACTGGACGCTGACAGTAACGTGAGGACACATCACTTTTTATTTACTATTTTGGCCCCACCGCGACGACTCTTTTTCCCTTTAACATTAATGTTAAGAGTAGTGGTGGGGTGGTCCGGGAACACGACCTGGAAACTTTTACCCAGAGGAAGCCGTCAAGGCTTATACTGTATGTTATCCCCAACCATTATCAACTGTGAATTTGTCCCAATGTTGCCTGTAACAGTACAGCTTCAGTCTTTGTACAGGTAAAACAAAGAGGAATAATGAATAATATCATATAAAGTAAAATACTCTAAGTGGGGTGACCATTAGGGTAAGTTAGGCGCCGCCTCCCAGTACCACACCCCAACTCTCACCACCGATGCTTGTGTGTGTTTAATATGTGCCATGAAAACTTCCCTCGTGTTTTAAGACTACAGTTGCGATATGTTGTGTTAAACTTACATTGTTTTATTTATTTAGTGACTTCGTTAATGTGTTGTATTTATTAAAGATATGTCACAATACTATGAAAGGATGTGGAAGGTGTGCAGGGGGACGCCACAACAATGTATGACACACCATTACACCAATATTGGTGTCCAGCCAAACTCCTAAACCTTAGCTGCTAACAAGTGCGCCATTATGGTCACCTGCTACTGGTGCGCCAATAATAACTTGTCCACTACATGTTTACAACCTCGCTTGCTTCTGTCTCATAACATTCCTGTGTGAACCAAACTTTGGTCACAGGAACTTTATCATAATAAATAAAACTAAACACTTTGTTAATCGTTAAGAGGCGATAATAGTCATCAGTTGTCGCCAGTCTTCCTCAACTGTATATTAACATAATGGGAGACCATTGTCTTGGGTTACAGACTCAAGCATTATGGACCACTCTTGGTTACAGCCAACTCTTGTTTTATGTCAGGCGTTTAAGTTATAATGGGGCGGGAACTGGTCGTTTAGGCCGACAAGGCGTAACTATCCAACGGCCTAAACTAATAACGGCTTAAACGCCATACAGCCAAAACAATCAAGTGAACAGTCCCAGACGAAAGTTCTTGATACAGTCAAGGTGGAGGGTATAAAGTCCGCCCCCACCTTTACTGGACGGCGAGTCACTGTCCGGCCATCGCCTCCAACACAAACAAGCACAGGTAAAGCCAACCCTTATTGATCTGGTTATCTATGAAGCATTTTTTTTTTTTTAGAAGCAGTCGGTGATGTGTTTGTGCTGAAAGTTTGTCTGTTTTATTAGGATTCCAGCACAGAACACAGGACCAATGAAATGCTTGACCATGACCTGACACCCTCCATGTGTGACCATCAATAAATATACACTTACATACTTAAATTTATTTCCAGGTGATAATACTAAAACCCTCTTCATAAAAGACTAATGTTTTTCAGGTAAAGGTTATATATATTATAACTATCGAAATCAAATGTTAATATGAGACGGTCACTTTAGGTAAATTCTCGTCAATCAGGTGTTTACGAGCTCGAGGTCACACTTGTGTTGTCAACTAATTAAATATAAAACACCAAGTCAACGTAATGATATAAATTGTAGAATTCGACGACCTTTATCAAGACGACGACTCGTGAAAATCGATACAAGTTGTCCGGATGAGGGGTGATGGAGGCGTAGGGGCCCAGATACTGTACACACCAGGTGGGGTGATGGAGGTGTAGGACCAGGCACTGTACACACCAGGTGGGGTGATGGAGGTGTAGGGGCCCAGGTACTGTACACAACAGGTGGGGTGATGGAGGCGTAGGGGCCCAGGTACTGTACACACCAGGTGGGGTGATGGAGGTGTA
>NW_024729094.1:1398789-1414415 GCF_018991925.1 Homarus americanus
CACAGGGTGTGTGAGGGTCACAGGGTGTGTGAGGGCCACAGGTTGTGAGAGGGCTAGAGGATATGTGAGGGCTACAGGGTGTGTGAGGGCCATAGGGTATGTTAGGCCCACAGGGTGTGTGTGAGGGCCACAGGGTATGTGAGGGCCACATGGTATGTGTGGGCCACAGGTTGTGCCAAGGTCACAGGGTGTGTGAGGGTCACAGGGTGTGTGAGGGTCACAAGGTGTGAGTGGGCCACAGGGTGTGCCAAGGTCACAGAGAGATTGAGGGCCAGAGGGTGTGTGAAGGTCACAGGGTGTGTGAGGGTCACAGGGTGTGTGAAGGACACAGGGTGTGTGAGGGTCACAGGGCGTGTGAAGGTCACAGGGTGCGTGAAGGACACAGGGAGTGAGAGGGTCATAGGGTGTGTGAGGGCCACAGGGTGTGTGAGGGCTACAGGGTGTGTTAGGACTACAGAGCATGTGAGGGCCATGGGGTGTACGAGGGCCACAAGATATGTGGGGCCATATCGTTTGTAAGGACCAGAGGGTTTTGTGGGAGCCAGAGGGTGTGTGGGGGCCAGAGGGTGTGTGGGGGCCAGAGGGTGTAACGCCACTATTCGCCCGGATCAAGGTGTGTGGCGTTTACAAATGGGTCACACCTCACCAGTACACTCAGGCTTAAGCCACAGTCACCTTCAGCTTATGTAAACCGGTACTAACCCCAGACGTCTTTTATTATATACAAACTTGCAAAATACAATGTATTCATGAATGCCTCATCACCAAGGACCTTCTCGTGTGTTCAAATACTGAAATTGAAATTGTAATATTTTATAGACAATAAAACTATTACATCAAAAGGACTGTGCAGTATACTACTCCCACCCTCACCTATGCCATCCCCTTCTGGGGTTACAAAAAGTTATAAATGTTATAACAACACATTAATTATTTTACACCAATAAAATAGTTCATTTTGACATGAACACTGTACTACATTAAAAGAATTGATAATTTAATCTTATACAAAGTTAAAGGTCATCATAACCTTGGAGCAAAATTTTTATACAATGAAAAAATAATAATTCTTCCATAATTTTCAGTAATATTTGTATCCCAATCATAGTCTCATCATAACAGTATCAACAGATGGTAAGTTTGTCCCGTAAGTTACATTGGTGTTTTGTAACACATACAAATAATGCTGAAAACTCTCGCTACACATGACAATCACTTCTCTTTCAAATCCCGAGAGAGGAACTTAATGGTTTGTGTGGTAATGTTGACGCTGTGTCGGCCACCTCTTAAGAGACCCAAGGCTGATTGATTGTGGTAATTACATCCCTGGCGACGCAACAGCGTAGGTTATATTTCACCGAATTAAATTTAATGTTAAAAGACTAAAATAAAATATTGCAAGCTAAAAACATAATAAATAAAATAGAACTTTCATAAAAACCATTTAAACGTTAATAAATAACACTCACAGCTTGCGTCGAAGGCCGGCTTCCTCCACATAGGAGAGGACTAGGCTGCTCACTACTTATCAGTTATCACAACAAATATTTTTTCGAAAGTTCGTTATTCGAGAAGTTCATTTTCCTTAATGATCTGAAGTGTATATGATTTTCGAATCAATGACCATCCGAAACTTTTTCAAACAAATTGATCATTCGATGAAAGAACTTTGGAACAAAGATAACTAATGTTGGAAATTTATCACAACTAAGAATGATGATCTCACAATTTTTCTCAAAGCAGACGATATGAAGCTAACGTATGGTCACGAAACATACCGTGGTGATCTTTGGGAAATTTGGGGAAAGTTAGGTTAGTTTTGGTCGCTTCGTTTCACCAATAAATGATTGGTTTTGGACTCTTGGAGTTCAGTCGTGGTACTATTTGTAACATTACTTTCCCTAAACGGAGACACTACTCAGTGCCGCGCGACACCTTGGGGCGGTGCACGGACGCTCACCGCTCTCTGTGACTTTATTAATTGTATTGGTAATTTAATGCAGTGCGTTATATGATGAATTTCCACGCTGTGATCACACACAGAAGACCTCCTGGGAAAAAGTTGGATACATATGGTGAAGTGTTTACTGAGTGTCTTAACGGTGAAGGAAAGTGGCAGGACACCGGGTGCACAACGCCTTCTTGAGGAGTCAGGTAAGACGCTGTTGTTGTCGGTGTGTGTTGTGGTTTAAAGGAACAATAAAAAATCTTTTATCTTTAATGGGAAAAAAATTCCTCAACTTGGTGTTAAGGCTGGAACACACTCGTTAAATCTTAGCCTTTTCGTTTTCCCTTGTTCATGTTGAGAGTGAAAACTGGGTGTTCCTCATGGACCGCCATCTTGGACCGCCAAGTTCGCGTTCCTCCTCCCTGTTGATTTTTTTCTATTATCGTTTCGGTCATTCAGCGAATTTTAGTATTTTAAGTTATTAACGTTAGGTTGGGTTAAGGTAGTTATAAACTACTGAAACATTTAGATCTCGCTATTCTGAGCATTTTGAATCCCATAAATACATGGCGAAAATGGATAATAGCGAAACAATTGAATTTAATTGATTTTAAGTAGTTTTCAGTCTTTGTCTCTGAGATGATGTTATAAGAACATAAGAAAATAAGGAGTCTGCAATAGGCCGGTTAGCCTGTGCATGGCAGCTCCTGTCGAGAGTTACTACCACTCTCTATCATCCATGAATCTATCTAGCCTTCTTTTAAAACTTTCCAGCATTCCAGCACTTGCTACAAAGTTGCTAAGCTTGTTCTACTAGTCTACCACCCTATTTGTGAACCAGTTACTTCCTATCTCCCTCCTAAACTTATCCAACTTAAATCCGTTGCTACGAGTACTATCCTGCTCAGATATTATAAGAACTTTATCGATATCTCTTTTATTGATTCCTTTCACCCACTTAAATACTTCTATCATATCTCCCCGCACTCATCGTCTTTCTAGGGAACGCAAGTTTAATTTCTTTAATCTATCTTGACATGGAAGGTTTCTAATTCCCGGAATCACTTTCGTCATTCTTCACTACACCGACTCCAATGAATTGATATCTATTCTATAATAAGGGCACCAGAACTGAACAACATAATCGAGGTGCGGCGTGACTAACGCAAGATATAGCTGCAATATGACCTCTGCACTCTTATTACTTACACTTCTAGATATAACACCAAACATAATGCTACCACACTAGATGCATTACACCGCCCTGTGTGCACATATACATATCATCATCACTACATGTAATGCCATAAATCATCACTATACATAACCCCATCCATCATCACTACCTGTAACACCATCTATCATCACTATACTTAACACCGTCCATCATCACTATACTTAACACCACCAATCATCGCTATATTTAACACCATGCATCATCACTATACTTAACACCACCCATCATCACTACATATAACACCACCCATCATCACTATACTTAACACTATGCATCATCACTATACTTAACACCATCCATCATCACTACATATAACACCATCCACCATCACTATTATACTTAACACCACCCATCATCACTACATATAACACCACCCATCATCACTATACTTAACACCATCCATCATCACTACATATAACACCATCCATCATCACTATACTTAACACCACCCATCATCACTATACTTAACACTACCCATCATCACTATACTTAAACTATCATCACTACATATAACACGACCCATCATCACTCCATATAACACCATCAATCATCACTACATATAACACCATCCATCATCACTATACATAACACTACCCATCATCACTATACTTAAACTATCATCACTACATATAACACGACCCATCACTACATATAACACGACCCATCATCACTACATATAACACCATCCATCATCACTACATATAATACCATCCATCAACACTACATATAACACCACCCATCATCACTATATATAACATCATCCATCATCACTACATATAACACCATCCATCATCACTACATATAACACCACCCATCATCATCACTACATATAACATCATCCATCATCACTACATATAACACCATCCATCATCACTACATATAATACCATCCATCAACACTACATATAACACCACCCATCATCACTACATATAACATCATCCATCATCACTACATATAACACCATCCATCATCACTACATATAACACCATCCATCATCACTACATATAAGACCACTCATCATCACTACATGTAACAACATCCATCATCACTACATATAACATCATCCATCATCACTACATATAACCCATCCATCATCACTACATATAACACCACCCATCATCACTACATATAACAACATCCATCATCATTACTACATATAACATCATCCATCTCCACTACATATAACACCATCCATCGCCACTACATATAACACCATCCATCATCTCTACATATAACACCATCCATCATCACTACATATAACACTATCCATCATCACTACATATAACACCATTCATCATCACTACATATAACACCACCTGTCATCACTACATATACCATCCATCATCACTACATATAACACCATCCATCATCACTACATATAACATCATCCATCATCACGACATGTAACATCATCCATCATCACGACATGTAACACCATCCATCATCACTACATATAACACCATCCATCATCACTACATATAACAACATCTATCATCACTATAATTAACACTACCCATCATCACTACACTTAAACTGTCATCACTACAGTAATAAACTGAGCTTAAGTTATTACTGATTTGAGAAGTTCCAACCTTCATTAATTATATATACAGTGTGAATGTGAAATTTTGAATTAACCTCAGTGGAGTTGCTGTATGTCTGGGTCAGTATTAATGAAATGACGCCCCATAAAGTACAACAGATAACACAGTCTGTGGTATCTGTTGTACTTTATGGGGCTCGGGACCACACGCCACGCTTATGATATTGTATAATACAAATACGATTTGAATATTTTTATTATTACAATACACTTTTTTTGTTATGGGAGAGGTGTGTGGCCGAAACGCCTCTCGTAGCGTTGAGGCAGCACACCTCTCTCGTAGCGTTGAGGCCGCACACCTCTCTCGTAGCGTTGCAGCCGCACACCTCTCTCGTAGAGTTGAGGCCGCACACCTCTCTCTTAGCTTGAGGCAGCACACCTCTCTCGGTGCTTTGAGGCCGCACCCCTCTTTAGTAGCTGAGCGGCCGCACACCTCTCTCGTAGCTGAGCGGCCGCACACCTCTCTCGTAGCGTTGCGGCCGCACACCTCTCTCGTAGCGTTGAGGCCGCTCACCTCTCTCGTAGCATTGAGGCCGCACACCTCTCTCGTTGAGGCCAGGCCAGCGTTGAGGCCGCACACCTCTCTCATAGGCTCTCTCGCCGCACACCTCTCTCGTAGCGTTGAGGCCGCACACCTCTCTCGTAGCGTTGAGGCCGCACACCTCTCTCGGTGCGTTGAGGCCACACACGTCTCGCAGCGGAGCGGCCGCACTCCTTTCTCGTAACGGAGCGGCGCACACCTCTCGTAGTGTTGCGGCCGCACACCTCTCTAGTAGCGGAGCGGCCGCACACCTCTCTCGTAGCATTGAGGCCGCACACCTCTCTCGTAGCGGAGCGGCCGCACACCTCTCTCGTAGCGGAGCGGCCGCACACCTCTCTCGTAGCGGAGCGGCCGCACACCTCTCTCGTAGCGTTGCGGCCGCACCTCTCTAGTAGCGGAGCGGCCGCACACCTCTCTCATAGTGTTGCGTCCGCACATTTCTCTCTTAGCGTTGCGGCCGCACCTCTCTAGTAGCGGAGCGGCCGCACACCTCTTTTGTAGCATTGAGGCCGCACACCTCTCTAGTAGCGGAGCGGCCGCACACCTCTCTCGTAGCGTTGCGGCCGCACCTCTCTAGTAGCGGAGCGGCCGCACCTCTCTAGTAGCGGAGCGGCCGCACACCTCTCTCGTAGCATTGAGGCCGCACACCTCTCTCGTAGCGGAGCAGCCGCACACCTCTCTCATAGCGTTGCGGCCGCACCTCTCTAGTAGCGGAGCGGCCGCACACCTCTCTCGTAGCGGAGCGGCACACACCTCTCTCGTAGTGTTGCGGCCGCACACCTCTCTCGTAGTGTTGCGTCCGCACATTTCTCTCGTAGCGTTGCGGCCGCACCTCTCTAGTAGCGGAGCGGCCGTTCACCTCTCTAGTAGCGGAGCGGCCTCACAGCTCTCTCGTAGCCTTGAGGCTGCACACCTCTCTCTTAGCCGAGCGGCGCACACCTCTCTCGTAGCCTTGAGGCCGCACACCTCTCTCGTAGCCTTGAGGCCGCACACCTCTCTCGTAGCGTTGCGGCCGCACACCTCTCTCGTAGCGTTGCGGCCGCACACCTCTCTCGTAGCGTTGCGGCCGCACACCTCTCTCTTAGCGTTGCGGCCGCACACCACTCTCGTAGCGTTGCGGCCGCACACCACTCTCGTAGCGGAGCGGCTCACACCTCTCTCGTAGCGTTGCGGCCGCACACCTCTCTCGTAGCGTTGCGGCCGCACACCACTCTCGTAGCGTTGCGGCCGCACACCCCTCTCGTAGCGGAGCGGCTCACACCTCTCTCGTAGCGTTGCGGCCGCACACCACTCGTAGCGTTGCGGCCGCACACCACTCTCGTAGCGTTGCGGCCGCACACCCCTCTCGTAGCGGAGCGGCTCACACCTCTCTCGTAGCGTTGCGGCCGCACACCACTCTCGTAGCTTGTTCCACTTGTCTACCACCCTATTTGTGAACCAGTTCCTTCCTATCTCCCTCCTAAACTTATCCAACTTAAATCCGTTGCTACGAGTCCTATCCTGCTCGGATATTATAAGAACTTTATCTATATCTCTTTTATTGATTCCTTTCACCCACTTAAATGCTTCTATCATATCTCCCCGCACTCTTCATCTTTCTAGGGAATGCAAGGTTAGTTTCTTTAACCTATCTTGATATGGAAGGTTTCTAAGTCCCGGAATCATTTTCGTCATTCTTCACTGCACCAACTCCAGTGAATTGATATCCATTCTATATAATAAGGGCACCAGAACTGAACCCCATAATCGAGGTGCGGCCTGACTAGCGCAAGATATAGTTGCAATAAGACCTCTGCACTCTTATTACTTACACTTCTAGATATAAAACCAAATACTCTGTTTGCCATATTTTGAACCTTAACATACTGTTTTCTAGGCCGTAGGTCCGGGCTTACAAGTACCCCTAAGTCGCTTTCACAAGTCGACTTCTCTAGGTTGATGTTTTTAAGGCTGTAATCATTGACAGTATTTGTTCTTCCAATGTTAAGTATGCTGCTCTCGATGGTGTTGAATTTCATTTGCCATTTGTCTGACCACTCCTGCAGTTTATTTAAATCCTCCTGTAGTGCATTTGCATCATACCCTGAATTAATCTGCCGCCCTATTTTGGTGTCATCCGCAAACTTGCTTATGTCCCTGCTGATCTCAGTATCTATATCGTTTATATAGATTATGAGCAAGAGTGGGCCCAGTACTGACCCCTGGGGAACCCCACTGGTTACACAGGCCCGCTCAGATCAGTTTTTACCTTAATATTTTGCTAAAATGATCACTAGATTAATCATTGAATACCCAAGAATATCTGTTGCCGTATATTTTAATGCAGTAAGTATTATTAGGTTGCAAAGTGATGGAATTATTTTCTTAAATAGTTATACAAATTTAGTTCATATTCAAGTATTCCTTTCCTAGTTCTAAAAGTTATCAAATGAAGAAACTTAGTTATCAGATCTTGGTAATTAATACATAACACAACAGGTGAGTCACATCTACTGTACCTAAACTAAAAAAATAAAACGAACGTAATCGAACAACTTCTGGTCTTAGCAGTGTGCTCCATAGTCTCGGGGATTATAACCTCCCCTGCCTCTGCTATTTTAAGACCATATTTGTCTTAATTTGTGAACTTTCTGAGAATATTTAACATGTGTCAAGCATGTTGGTGTAGAGTGCAAAGGAAGTGTAATGTGATGAACGCAGTGTTGTAAATTGCAAAGGAAAAAAGAAACCAGAAAAAATGAACTAGGATTTAGGACTGACGAGTTAACTTGCCCGGCGTGGCAGAGTTCCCACGCCAGCCGGTCACGACGGTTACTGGGTGCGTTCATAGTATAAGTTTGTTTGGTATATATTACTAAAATTATCTTGTTATTTGGCATAATACCCAGAGTTTATTGATTGGTTGAGCATGTATGCATGTTATTTAGAGTAACTCGGCAACAATTTTGATCTGATAATTGTGTGATTTTGTTTGTTTACGTTTATAATTGAAAATGGAGTACTAAATGTTAAAAATGATTAAACTTAAACTTTGGGGTGGGATTTTGGGGAAATGTCATGTAGGCGTCCATGTTCTTGGTGAAGATCAGTTGAAGGTCAGGGTCACACAGCCATGTAGGTCAGGTTATTGCTGGTGGTGTTACTGTAGTGTAGGGGATGATAAAGCACTGACATGTCAACATGGCACTTATGAGATATGATTCTTACGATTTTTTTCTGCAAAGTTTTATACAGTACATAGAGATTGGTAAAAAATTAAAGTCAAAGTTCATTCGGCGACTTAAAACTTGTTGCTTCAAACTTTAATTTAAGACTCCAGCTCTCTGCTACACTTTCTTTAAGCAGCTTATTAATATTAGCTCCAAGTGCAGCACTTAAAAGGTTTTTCATTTTCATTCATATTTATGCAGCACTTTAGCAAAAATTAGTAATATTTTTGTGCGTTCATATGAATTAAAAGAAAATGTATTTTACAAAATAACTTCCACTGTTGTGTGCAAATTTCAGCTTCCTGACTGAAGGTGCCTGAGTTATCGTGACAATTATTAAAGAGTCACCACCCTTGAGGCTCCCGCAGCACCTGGGGACGGAATGGGGAAAGAGGAAGCGATATATAAATTGTGATCATAGATACAATCGAAATAAAAAACTAAGAATAATTCGCACTAAATTGGCAAGTTAGATCATAATTAAGTGTTACTGTCAATGTGAGGCGTTTTTTAAGAATACAGTACATCATCCCAGTTCCGCCCGGTGTTGTGCCCCAGGAGTAACTCACCCAATACTGGTGCTGTTTCTAGACAGGTTAGCGTAGACAAGAGCATGCAGCAGGAGCGGAGGTCTTACGTGGTGTCAGAACCTCCGCTTTGGTGATATTAGTTTCCTCCTGTGACTTCGGTTAATCCCTCTTCAGTGTCCGGTTATACCCCTCTTGTGACCCGTTATACCCTCTCACGTATCCGGTTATACCCTCCCGTGTGACCCGTTATACCCCCTCCTGTATCCGGTTATACCCTCTCGTGTGACCCGTTATACCCCCTCCTATATCCGGTTATACCCTCTTGTGTGACCCGTTATGCCCCCTCCTGTATCCGGTTATACCCTCGTGTAACCTTATACCCCTCCTGTATCCGGTTATACCCTTCGTGTGATCCGTTATGCCCTCCTCCTGTATCCGGTTATACCTCTCGTGTGACCTGTTATACCCCCCTCCTGTATCCGGTTATACCCTCTCTGTGACCCGTTATACCCCTACCTCCGTGTATCCGGTTATACCCTCTCGTGTGACCCACATAATTCCTCCTGTATCCGTGTGACCCGTTATGTGACCCGTTGTACCCCTCCTGTATCCGTTATACCCTCTTGTGACCCGTTATACCCTCTCGTATCCGGTTATACCCTCCCGTGTGACCCGTTATACCCCCTCCTGTATCCGGTTATACCCTCTCGTGTGACCCGTTATACCCCCTCCTGTATCCGGTTATACCCTCTCGTGTGACCCGTTATACCCCTCCTGTATCCGGTTATACCCTTTCGTGTGACCTGTTATGCCCCCCTCCTGTATCCGGTTATACCCTCTCGTGTGACCCATTATACCCCCTCCTGTATCCGGTTATACCCTCTCGTGTGACCCGTTATATTCCTCCTGTATCGGGTTATACCCTCTCGTGTGACCCGTTATGCCCTCTCCTGTATCCGGTTATACTTCCTCATTGTGACCCGTTATGCCCCCTCCTGTATCGGTTATACCCTCTCGTGTGACCCGTTATGCTCCCCTGTATCCGGTTATACCCTCTCGTGCTTGACCCGTTATACCTCCTGTATCGGGTTATACCCTCTCGTGTGACCCGTTATGCCCCTCCTGTATCCGGTTATACCCTCGTTGTGACCCGTTATGCCCCCCTCCTGTATCCGGTTATACCCTCTCGTGTGACCCGTTATGCCCTCCTGTATCCGGTTATACCTCTCGTGTGACCCGTTATACCCCCTCCTGTATCGGGTTATACCCTCTCGTGTGACCCGTTATACCCCTCCTGTATCCGGTTATACCCTCGTGTGACCTGTTATGCCCTCCTGTATCCGGTTATACCCTCTCGTGTGACCCGTTATACCCCCTCCTGTATCCGGTTATACCCTCTCGTGTGACCCGTTATGCCCCCTCCTGTATCCGGTTATACCCTCGTGTGACCCGTTATACCCCCTCCTGTATCCGGTTATACCCTCTCGTGTGACCCGTTATATCCCCTCCCCTTGGAGAACTGCTCTCATATCTTGGGTGGCTCTTCTCTCCATCGTTAGACAGGGTGGAATCAAAGGCATTTCGTCTTATTAACTCTCCTCCTTTAGTTGATAGTCCTTCTTCCCTTTCTCTTCGCCGCAATTTTGTTTCATTCTCTCTCTTTAACGGGCAATGTTCGATGGATTTTGCATCCTGTGTACCGCCGGTAAGGCCGGAGACTCTTAATACACGTCTTGCCCGCGGTGCCCACCATTTCTCTGTGGATGTCGGTCACACTAGAATAACCCGTAATAGTACATCCTTCTTTCCTCATACAGCCAAACTGTGGAATGCTCTGCCCTCTCTGTTTCCATACTCATACAGTCTGTCTCACTTCAAAAAAACTGGTTTTCCGGCATCTTCGTGATGTAGATTAATATATTTTTATTTTCTATTTTTAATTTCATTTTACTCTTATTTTTTCGCCCCCAGGCCCCGTTGTACGTCGATGACCTGTGCCCGAGTGGGCTAGTCCCCGTTAAAAAAAAAAAGAAGGTTATACCCCCCCCCTATGAGAGGCAGTAACCATGACTGTTATCATTACATTACAGAAAAGGTGATAGTGATAATAACTTTCCCTGGCGCAATGTTGCAGGTTTATATACGGTTTTAAATACAATGTGACCCAAACGTTCACTTGCAATAATATTGAAAACTATTTGTAGTTAATTGGAAAAAAATTTATTTATGATATAAATATTTATATAACATATTAATATTTTACACACACGTCAAAGTGACACCTGGATAACAACATTCATGGCTCTTAAGGTTACTGGGGCAAGATTTCAGCATCCTGCTCAAGAATATACTGTAAACTAAACTAGACTACAATTCAGAATAACACCGCAAATTATATTACCGTATACAATTAACTTCAATGTATGTATATCATGTTGGTTTCCTAGTGACTACTGTACTTGCATATTATATGAAGCACGTGTTACTGTTGGAGTTGGTATATTAAGGGAATTAGCCTACCCGGGCACAGGTCACTGACCCACATTGGGGCCTGAGGGGGGGGGGGGACAAAAGGAAAAGTAAATAAAATAAAACAGACCAGGAGTGAGAAACGATAAATTTGTTGTGTTGTCAAAGTAAGAGAAACAATTGAGACCCTGCAATTGTGTGCAAATGAGGTAGAAAGTCAGTGAAAATCAACAACCTGGCACTTGGTCACAATACTGTTACTATTAAGATTTAGCTCATAGACGTTCACTATCTTTGGCTGAAATGTGGCATGAACATCAGCATGTACCCCAGAAGTGTTCGAGACGTAATATTTTAGGGGGATGGACCTCCACTGCCAAAGGTGGATAACTCCTTCGCTAAAAACACGTCTGAATTGGTGGCAGACTCATACCTAAAAGAGGGTCCCCTATACACCACCGCAGTTTTTAACACAGAGAACTGAGGGTTGGTATCCCCCCTGGTAACTGCCTTGTCGTGCTGAGGAGCTTCAGTTCCCACGATCTAGTAAGAACTGTTGGTGGGTGTTTGTTGACACCTGGTAGGACCACCATGGCGAACTGGTTGCTGGTGAGGTTCTTAAGTGGAATTTATTTTTACGCAAGAGACAGGTGTGTGAGGCAGTATGTCCGGCGTGAGAGGTATTCAAGCACATTGGGTATTTGGTTCTATACATGAGAACTGATATAGTTACTAAGTGCAAAAAAGTGGATACAATCTAAATATGTCGATTATCTTGCCACTAGAGATGAAGTGTTGTGCCATTTCACACACACTGTGCTTGGACCTGAATGTCTTCAGTTTGACTGTAATCTTTCCATAGCTGCTGCACTGTGTTGGTGGTGTTCTGTTTCAGTAGTGTATCACAGAGGCTCTTTAACATATCAGTTTGAACTGTAAATTGAGCTTTGAGTTCTTTAATTTAATTTTTCAAATCATTGATCTCTTCACTTTGTGCGTGTTCACTGGGTCTGTTGGCAGCTACTTGTTGTGTCGGTACGTCTGTGTTGCCCCCATGCTGATCTTTCGATGACTGCTGGTGATGATCCTGTAGCTTTAGTGGGGAGGGCAGGCCAGGGGTTGGCCGTAGGGAATATCCTAGCAGCAGTAGTGTTTCTTGAGACCTGCCTGGGTGGCGGGTCTGGGCGCTGAAGAGGCGTAGGAGCTCTAGGACAGTGGTGCCATACAGGAACTCCACCTAACCTTACCTAACCTAACCTTAACATGCCTAGCCTAAATTTACCTTACCTAACCTAACCTTAACATGCCTAACCTACATTTACCTTACCTAACTTTTCTTTTTTTATCATCCATTTGCAGAGATAATCAAAGGTTAAAATACATAATAGTGGCATCCTAAGTTACGTTTATATATCAACAGATTTATAGATATATTGGAGAAATGATCATGAAAAGTTTATCTCTACAAATGTATTTTTTTTAAAGAAATTGACAATTTTCTAGAGAACTTAATTGTTTATCATGTGCGTTGCAGCTTTCTTAGGTTAGGTTATGTTTTGTGAGGTTAAATTACATTTCAATAATTTTGTAGCAAAACAAATTACGACTGAATGTATCAGATAAAAAACCTATGAACATAATTCTTTTATACGAAAAAAATGCTATACCACTGTTAATTTTTACTCCCCTTTTTATTAGGTTTGATGAACTTAAATTGGGTCAGGTATTATTTAACTCTGAGTCATGGGCACTTCTTGGACACTTGGCACAATAGCTTGTTATAACTTGGTCCTAGCCATACCAAGAAGGCGAAGTCAAGACACAAATGTTCACTTGACCTCGTATTTGGCTTTCAATACTGATGGACATGTGTGACTATACCACATTAATAAGGTTTATCTGCAAGTTTACTCAGTCATGAAAAATATTTGTACCATAAATGTGGACAATACAAACCTTCTATTTTGGTACAAATTACTTGAAAAGTTGTAAGACAAAAGATGCGTCTCTTCCATTCCGCGAGAAATATAAACGCACTCAAGCCTCATCTTCTCGTAAAAAAATGTAATATCGTTTTTTTTTTTTTTTTTTTTACGGGGAATAGCTCACCCGGGCACAGGTCATCGACCTACATCGGGGCCTAGGGGGCGAAAAAATAAGAATAAAAAGCTATCAAAATTAGAAAAGGAAAAGGTTATATTAATCTACACCACGAAGATGCCGGAAAACCACTTTTTTAAAGTGAGGCAGATTGTACGAGTGTGGCGACACAGAAGGCAGAGCATTCCACAGTTTGGCTGTGTGAGGAAAGAAGGATGTACTATAACGGGGTATTCTAGTGTGACCGACATCCACCGAGAAATGGTGGGCACCGCGGGCAAGACGTGTGTTACGAGTCTACGGCTTTGCCCGCGGTACACAGGATGCCAAATCCACCGAACAAAGCCCGTTAAAGTACCTGTAAAAGAGAGAGTGAAGCAACATTGCGGCGAAGAGAAAGGGAAGAGAGATTGTCGACTAAAGGAGGAGAGTTAATAAGACGAAATGCCTTTGATTCCACCCTATCTAATAGTTGGACAGAAGAAGAGCCACCCCAGATATGAGAACAGTACTCCAAGTTAGGACGAATGAATCCCTTACATACTTGAAGTAACTGCTCAGGAGTGAAATAGCTGCGGCATCTGTACAGCATTCCCAACTTTCAGGAGGCAGCTTTAGCAATGTTGAGGATGTGTGGCTTCCATGACATATTAGAGGAAATGGTAAGGCCTAGCATATCTATTTTAGAATTTAGCGGAATGAAAGCGTCCTGAAATGTGATTGGTTGGAGATCATCTAATTTGGAAAGTGTAATTGGTAATACTGAGTTTAATTACTAATGAATTTTACCAAGTTTCTACCTCTCCATTTGGTGATGCTGCACAGATTAGCATTGATATCAACTCTAGAAACAGATCTAGTTTGAGAGTTAGGAGGAAGGGGAAAATGTGAAGAAGAGTGAAGAGTAGAATCATCAGCGTAAGAATGGATAGAATTAGTTATAGTGTGAAATAGATCATTGATGAAAAGAAGGAAGAGAGTAGGTGAAAGAACAGAACCCTGTGACCCACTATTGGTAGAGAAAGAGCGAGAGATCGATCCCTCGACAACAACTGCTATGGATCGGTTCTCAAGGGAGCTGGAGATTAAAAAACAAAGTAGGGGAGAGAAACCATATGCTTTGGAGATGTCGAGGGCCACGACGAAAGTTTCTCCATAATCCCGAAGAGAGGATAACCAAAGACGGGTGCAGTAGGAAAGCAGATCACCAGTTGATCTCGCCTGGCGAAAGCCATACTGGTGATCCGACAAAAGAGAAAGGCGTTCAAGGTGACGGAGAAAATGGGAGTTTAAGATTGTTTCGAAAATCTTAGAGAGGGATGAAGTTAGGGGCAATGGGGCGATAGTTAAGGGTAAGAATGGTCACCCTTCCTCGGGATGGGCTGAACCAAACATTTTCTTCATTATTCTATGATACAACAAGGCTAACAAGCTTTATTACGACATTATTATTTTTTGTTATGTAATCGGGAAATAGCGTACTTACTATATCCGTGTTGAGCATGTTACAGCAGCTAAGGGGGTCCCGACAAATATTTTTGAGTATACCGATCGGGGACTATCTCCAGTTACGGGGTAAACAAACATGCAGTCCCGTAAATGTTTTTGAGTATGCGGCCCCTGGTGTTTGTATAGGGCTAGTTTAAGTCGGGCATACTAGTCTCTGACACATTTTATGGCAAAAGCATGAGAGTAGTATTTCAGCCAGAGTAGAGTACGTCACTTACCAAGGTTGTTTAGTTCGGCCATAGATGTACACCCTCTAAAAAATTATTCAGCACCCGTGTCATTGTATCACGCCGTAAGGGTGCCGAATAATGTTGAGGCGGTACTAGTTGTGCGAGGTGGGCCAGTTACACCTTGTTTTCGTCAAACGATGTTCAACCTTCTTCAAAATGTAGTCGAAAGTTTCCCAAGTCATTCTCATGTATTGGGAAAAAACCTACTTTGTCCCCTTTTTAGCTCGCTAAAAAGATGGTGATTCTTCAC
>NW_024729094.1:1414515-1429457 GCF_018991925.1 Homarus americanus
CCTAAACACAACCAATATACAGTACCCACCCACCTAAACACAACCAATATACAGTACCCACCACACCTAAGCATCATTAATATTTGAGACTGTCAGAATTACCTTTTGACTTGTGTCAGCGTCCGTGGAATCTTCCTTGAACTGATTCTTGTTAGGACTTTTCCCTGGGGCCAGAACACACATCTCAAGGTTAAGTATAAAAAAAGACAACACAATTTAAGCCGGTATGTCGCTTATCTTGTTCTCGTCCGGACCGTCTCAAATTATTTCCCCTCTCCAGAAACGTTTCCACTCATGCCCCATTTTGTCATAGCTGTGTGTGTCAATTTTGCATCTGGTAAACTTCTCCTCATTGATTCAGGGTATATAAAATCTGTGTGATCACCTAACCTAACCTAAGTTACGTTTGCTGTAGAATCAGAAATTATAGTCCACCGTTTTCTCATTCGTACATCAACAAGACACACGGACACCAAACAAACACACACACACACACACACCAAACAAACACACACACACACACCAAACAAACACACACAGAACACACCCACACACTCACACACACACAAAATAATAATCATCAACAAAGCTGTCGACCTCGGGTTACGAAGACTTATACCGTGGCTTACAGACTTTCTAAGTGACCGACGCCAAGCTGTACGCTTTGAAATACGTTGACGATCAGTGTCAACAACTCGGCTTCCGATTACACCGCCCTGCAGGATTTATTGAACAGTCTCCAAAATTGGGCTATCAACAACCACGTCACCATCAACCATACCAAGACCATGATATGCACATCAACCTCTCCTCCGACCTTGTTCCACCTCTCTCTATTACTTTAGGTCCCAACACACTCTCGGTTGTGGACTCCACTAAGCACCTCGGCGTCACTATAGATAACAATTTAAATTGGAAAACACACGTCAGTGAAGTTGTCAAATCCTCCAGTTTCCCTCTCCACCTCCTCCGCCGACTCAAGTACCTGGGAGTTCCTGCGCCCGAGATCCTCAGTGTTTACTCAACATTCATACTTTCCAAGCTCATCCTATGCCTCCCCAACCTGGTCTTCCTCCCTAAATGCCACGCAACGTAAACACCTAGAAAAAGTACAAGAGGGCATGCAAGATTAATCTCTCTCCTTCCTACTCCACATATCAAGAAGTGCTCAACTCACTACCCTCTAGGTCTAGGCTCTCTGACCATCACCACGATCTCATCTGCATATTTGGTGAGAAGTTTTTGCACTATCCTCGAGACCGGTCTTACTTCCACCCGAGATCTCTCGTCCGCGAATTGCTGTTCGTCATCACAACCGCATCCAGCCCATACGAGCACGAGCTGATCGCTATAAGAACAGCTAAGTCCCAACCATTGTAAAAATTATTAACTCGTAACACTGGTCAACAGCCCAAATGGTTCACATATGAGATCATGCTCACACAACTAATTTCATATTGCTGAATTCGAATCTGATATTTGTTTTGTTCTATCAGACCAGGTTTTATAAAAAAATCAATAGGTACAAATATTTAATATTCCATCACGTGTCGTGCAAAAGATGAGATTATCTCATGTGACTGTGCTTTCATGACTAATTTCATATTAATGAATATTAATTGGATGTTTCATTCTACCATCAGACCTACTTTCTTAAAGAGTAAAAAAAATAGTAAATATAGTAACATTATCGCGTCATGCAAGATACAATTTTAAACCTATCACAGATAAGCTCATAAAAGATTGTACCTAAAAACATAAGTTCAAATCCTTTATAATGACAAAATATGAAGTTCTAAAAGTGCTTCTGAACTTTACTCTTTCTCTTGTACAGCTTGCTCTCTTCTCGTTGCAGTGTCCAGCAATAGTCGCCCATCATGTTAGGACTCAATTGTCCCTGATATCTGCTCTCCATTATGGCGATATCTTGATGAAATCTTTCGCCGTGTTCATCACTAACGTCTCCAAGGTTACCTGGGAAAAATTCAATATGAGAGTGGAAAAAATGCAATTTCAAGGACATCCTTGCTCCCAATGCATGATAATTCTGAAGCATGGTTGTTACGATTTCTTTGTAGTTGTCAGCACGATAGTTTCCAAGAAAATTCTTTGACACATTGACAAATGATTCCCATGCTTTTTTCTCCAGTGGGTTCAATGTTTTGGTGAATTCGCTATCATTAACTAGTATACGAATTTGTGGTCCATTCAAGACACCTGCTTTCAACTTGGCTTCGGAAACCACACCACCTAGTTTCTGAGATAAGTATAGAGTCCCAGCACCGAATTGATCCATAGCTTTGATGAAATTTTTAGCCAAACCGAGCTTTAGATGCAGTGGAGGCAAAAATATCTTTTCTGGATCTACAAGCGGATTGTGAGCACATTTAAACCTTCCAGGCGCATCTCTTGGTCTTGTCGGCCAATCCTTTCTCACATAGTGCTCTGTATCAGCTCTGCTGTTCCACAAGCACAAAAAGCACATGTGCTTTGTGTAGCCACTCTGAAGGCCCAGTAGTAAACTGATGACTTTGAGATCGCCACATATCTTCCACTGGTGTTTCTCATACTCTATAGCGGCCAACAGAATTTTCATTGTTTCATAGCTCTCAGTCATTTTTGTTGCGTGTGCTATTGGGACAGATGGAAGCCGATTGCCATTGTGTAAAAGAACAGCTTTCAGAGAGTCTTTTCCTGAGTCTATAAACAGCCTCCAATCCTCTGTCTTGTATGTTTCAGACTTGCAGAGTTGTTGCATGAGAGATACTGCGTCCTCGCAATAACAAAGGTTGTTTGCCATCTTGAAAAATGCAGACAGCTGTCTATGTCGGTAACGCGCTGTAGTGATATGCACTCCATCTTCTAGCAGGTTACGCTGCTTTAGTCTGGATCCCAAAACTTCAGCCTTTTCTTTTGACAAGTTTAGGTCCCTGATGAGATCATGAAGCGCTTCTTGAGTAAATAGTTTAGGCCTGGTATTTTCAGAGTCATCCTGGTAGTCGTTTTCCATTGAGGTAGAGGTAGAATCGGAATCACTCAATTCTTGTTCAGTCGGTGGATTTGGGACTGGAAGTTCAGCACTGTGCGGTACTGGTCGGATTGCAGAAGCAATATTGGGGTACTGTACCTTGCCTCGTGTCTTGATTTTTATTCCCTTAATATTTGTGAGACAGAAGTAGCAGTCACTACTGTGGTCTTTAGGTTCACGCCATATCATTGGTACAGCAAACGGCATTCCTGAACTTCGTTTACCACACATCCACTCGCTCAGGTGGTTAACACAAGACTTACAGGCTACATGAGGTGCCCATTTCTTGTCTTGGTCACCCAAATGACATTTGAAGTAACTTTTGTAGTTCAGTCGAACAGCTTTTGTGATTGGTTTCTTGAGGCTACCAGGAGTGAAGGCACCACATATGTAGCAAAAACTGTCAGCACCGTTCACACACTTGCGACGTTCCATGTTTTGTTAATTTCAGAGTAATTACAAATCATGCAGGTGTAGATATGCAATATCATGAATCAGCAAACTGAAACAAACAAAAAAGCACAAATCAGGACAAAATAATTGCATAAGTGGAGCCAATGAGCGTATAAATTACTGTATGAATAGCATGGTACACTAAATATATAGATATGCTGGTTCTGGAAAACTGAGCCTGATACAGCTATACGAATGTCATAATTGAGTTCAGCACATACAATTACACTAGAATCAGACTGTTTCTACTGTACAACCACCCACTCCCCTACACAGTCGGCAGCTATCAAACAGGGAGGCACTACCTCATGGGAAGATATTGGAAGCATAATGTGTTGTCTAATGGTCGACCCTGCTGCCATATGGCATCACAAAAATTTTGACCAAATCCCAGGTTGCTGATCTGACTTTCTGCCACATTTACACAATTGCAGTGTATAAATTGTTTCTCTTACTTTGACAACACAACATACATATATCGTTTCTCACTCTTGATCGTTTTTTTATTTTTTTATTTATTTATTGTTCTTTATTACTGTTATTATTATCAGTGTTATTATTATTATTGTTATTATTATTTTATTTTTTATTTTTTATTTTGTAAAATAAATTTTATTTGCTATGAACTAATTATTATTATTATTGTTAGTATTACATTTTCGCCACCCAAGGCCCCAATGTGAGTCAGTAACCTGTGCCCGGTTGGGCTAATCCTGCAGCACAAAGTTCCATCGATCCCACCCTAGCTCTCTTACTTGCAATTTTACCTGGCAATACTTGGTGAAGTAAGAGTGTATGTAATGGGGACTGTGATTGGTGGATCTATTATCGGCAGTATCACTGCCAAAATAAATGTTAAACAATCCAAAGGTAACATTTGTAAAATAAACTATTCATCGCTATTTAAGATCATGATAAGTTTCCAAACGTTCGTATATTTTCTTAAATAATGAAGAAATTACATTAACGAATTGGCAACGCAACTTCAACTAGGGCTGTCATAAGATTTTCAAGTAAAATTCCAAGAAAACATAAGGTCATAAGAACACAAGAATGGGGGAAACTGCAGCGGGCTAATTGGCCCATACTGAGCAGTAGGTGGCAGTGAAATTTGGCTCAAAGCTGCATTCTTCAGGCATTGTTCCTTATACATATCTAAGACTCCATGCCAAATTTGAAGCTGATATGTCGAGGTTTAGTCTGCCGCATTTTCTACTGAAATTTTTAAATTTACCTACAGTACTAGCCAAACAGCCGCTGTGGCGGTGCAATGTTCTGTTCAGTGTTTATCAACTTTTTTTTCATATTTCTTATTTCATTTAAGTTGTCTTGTTGCAGATGAGTATGGTGCTATGTCTATATTGATTATCAGCCTTTTCTCATTTCATTTCTCAATGTTGTGTTACTGTACTGTAATGTAGGGGAGACCTGGGTAAGTTGGCGCACTTGAAATTATTCAAATAGTTACCGTTAAGCAGTTCATTATGTCATCATGGTTGAGCCTGGCAATGAATATCTCACACATGTGACTCCCAAGACTGGACACGGAAAGCAGATTGCCAAAACTATTCACGAGTTTCTGGTGGAGAAAAATCTAACCCAGCAGCCCATTGTGTGTGTTGGTTGTGATGGAACTAATGTAAATGTAGGATCAGAAAATGGAGTCATTCATCATCTTGAAATGTTACTTGGTCACCCGCTCCATTATTTCATATGTCAGCTTCACGGAAATGAGCTGCCTTTCCGCGCAGTTTTTTATCACTATGATGGTAAACCAAGTGGTCCTGAGCATTGGCGTGGTCCCATTGGAAAGCAGATCAAGGAGTCTTTGTCTGAGCTTCCAGTTGTCGCCTTCCAGCCAGTCAGTTTCCCTGATTTCCCTGTGTTTAATGATGAAGTGGAGAAAGATCTGTCCTGGGATCAGAAATACCTGTATAGGATTTGTAAAGGAGTTATCACAGGTGTTGTTGAAGATGACTTGGCTGCTATTGAGCCAGGTCCTCCCTGTGTGTCAAGGTGGAACACCTTATGGAGTAGAATCCTCAGGCTGTATGTAGCAACATCAAGACCCAGCCATGAGTTGAAAAGAATTGTCATTACAATAATAAAGTTCAGTGCTCCAATGTGGTTTTACATCAAGATACACCCTTACGTAACACACGGCTCAAGGAACGTATTCCAGTCCCTGCTATATATGAAACACCTGAATAGTGAGGAGGAGACGATAGTGAAGAAGGCTGTCCAGAGAAATGCATACTTCGCCCACACAGATCAACTTCTTCTTGGTATGTGTGCAGATGAGGACATGACTGTTAGAGAAAAAGCTGTCTCAATGATAAGAAAAATTAGAGAGGAGAATCAGCAAAAGGAAGAATGCACTGGCAGATCTGAAGAGGAGGAGGAAGATTCTGATGCTGCTGTTGACGAGAATTTGTTAAACTATACTGATGAGGAGGGTAAAGATGGAGATGGGAATGAGGATGTGCCTCCTGTAGTCAACATGAGAAAGGTGGTGACTCCGAAACTAAAGTGGCAAGCAAAAAACTATCATTCCATGATTAACTGGAGGAATGAACTCAAGACTGAGCCTCCTTACATTGCTTCTCTGTCAAATCTACAGGTTAATGACATTCTTGAGACACCATTAGTGGTGCCCAAGTGGCCAAACAGCACTCAGGCGGTCGAGAGAGGCATAAAAGTGATGACTGAAGCTTGCACTGAAGTGACGGGATACGAATCGAGAGATGGATATATTAGGCAAAGATTATTGTCTAGGAAAATGATGCCAAGGTTCCGCACAAAAAAGAATTTCAATATGAACTTGTAATGATTTTCTATACGGTGTACCTGTAAAATAACATGTGAATTAAATCGATGTCACCCATATAAAATTTATCATTATCCTGGAAAACATTAAATGACACCTAATTTTTGGTATACACTAAAAGTTGACAAAAAGTCGTTCGCGATGCAGCAGGGTAAGTATGCATGAAATGGCATGAAATTTTGCACAGGTGTTTGTTACAGCCATACAAACGATGCCTGAAAAGTGCAGCCTGCAACTCAAATAAAAGTGTTTTTTCCCTGCCCCCTACTGAGCAGTCCTATTTACACCCAACCCCTATCGCTCATATATCCACCCAACCTATGCTTGAAGCTAGCCAGCGTATTCGAGTTAATGATGATATTTGGTAACTTGTTCCACTCATTCACTACTCTGTTTCCAAACCAATGTTTACCTATCCCGCGCCTAAATCTAAATTTGTCTAATGCAAAACCATTGTTACGAGTTCGCTCTTGGTTGGATAGTTTGAGTACCTTTGTTATATCACTTTGTTTAACCCTGACTTCCATTTATACACCTCGATCATGTCGCCCCTCACTCTACGTTTCTCGAGAAAGTGCAAATTAAGATGCCTTAAGCTGTCTCTGTACTCAAGTTTCCTAATACCCGGGATTAGTCTTGTCATTCTCCCCTGAATTCTGTAGTACGGTGACCAGAACTGAACTGCGTAATCCAAGAGAGGTCTCACAAGCGCAGGATATAGTTTAAAGATGACCTCGCTAGTCTTGTAACTAACACTCCTTTGTATGAACCCAAGTACTTTGGTAGCCTTGTTTCGAGCAAATACACATTGTTTACTTGGCTTAAGATTCCTACTTATCATTACTCCTAATTCTTTCTCACAGTCGGATTTCTCTATAGCATAGTTGTTCATTTGGTATCTGGTTTCTCTGTTTACATATCTATAGACTTAGTACTCTACATTTGTCCACATTAAATTTCATCTGCCATTTTTCAGACCATTCTAAAATTTTTTTTAAATCTTCTTGTAGTTTTGCCGAGTCCACATCAGATTTAATTACACCCCATATTTTAGTGTCATCAGCAAATTTACTTATGTTGCTGTTTACACCTATATCTATGTCGTTTATGTATATCATAAATAATAATGGTCCAAGTACTGAGCCTTGGGGTACTCCATTACTGACGTTACTCCAATCAGATTTAGTGCCGTTAATTCTTACTCTCTGTTTCCTGTCCTGTAACCACGCCTTAATCCATTGTAGAATATCTCCTTCAATGCCACGAGCCTCCACTTTTTGTATTAGTCTTTCTTGGGGGACTCTGTCGAAGGCTTTGCTAAAGTCGAGATATACCACATCATAATCGTGCCCCTCGTCCACTGATTTGAAAACAGCTAAGAATAATGTTAATAGATTAGTCAGACTTGAACGCCCGCTTGTGAAGCCATGTTGGGAATCATTGATCAACTTGCGCTTCTCCAGGTGATTTCGAATAGAGTTTGAATTATTGCTTCCAGTAATTTGCTGCAATTGATGTTAAACTGATTAGACGGTAGTTAGAGGATTCTGGTACTACACCCATTTTTAATGATATGTTAAACAAATTTGCTAAGGGCATACTAAGCTCTAACCCACATTACTTTAATACTCTGGCAAATATCTCATCGGGACCTGGTGACTTATTAGGCTTTAACTTGTCTATTTGCTTACTAACTTCGTTCCTAGTCACTACTATCTCGCTTAATCTATTTGCTTCACCATCTCTGTATATAGTCGGTGCCTCTGGTATAGTGTTTAAATTTTCTGTTGTGAAAACTGTTGAAACTATCTATTCAAGTTATTGCTCATTTCTCCGTTGTTATCAGTTAGCTCGCCGGTATCTGACTGTATTGGTCCAATATTTTTTCGTGTTTTAGTTTGATACATTTGAAAGAATCCCTTGGGGTTTGACTTCACCTCCTTTGCTATCTTCAGTTCGTTATTCTTCTTTGCTTTTCTTATCTCGGTCTTAACCCTCCCGGCCAATACCTCATAATAATCTCGGAGGTAATCTTCACCACGATTTATTCTCCTACCTATAGCCTTCCTTTTGTCCAATAACATGTTCCACATTTGTTCTTGAGTGTTTCATGAAGGAATTAATTGCCTTTACAGTGTGAGCATTACTGTAAATCATATAATTTGACATAAGTTAGAGGGCGGAGAGTGCCAGACACTATGTAATAGACTCGACTGACACAATAATGGCATTTGGTATCCCTGCACCAGCGCCGTATGGTGGTCACTTTGGCGTTCTACTAGCTGCCTTCGAGGGTATTATTATCAATAACTCACTTTTAGAGAGAGAAAGGGAGAGACAGACAGATAGACAGAAAGTGGGAGGGAGAGGGAGAGAGAGAGACTGTGAGAGAGACAGACAGACAGACAGTCAAAGACAGATTATACTTATATAGAGTTGATGAGGACTGGGAAAGGGGTCGAATAGCTCTCCGTTATTTTGTGAGTTTTTATTTCCTCGCTTTTTTATTTCCTTTTAGAATCATATTGCAACTTTGCACATCATCGCCAAATGTATATTTACCTCTCAAAACCTTCACAATAATTGTTAAAATATATTCATTATTTCACAGTTGTATTGCCATTGTTTCTAGTTTGTAATTTATTCTTGGATATTTATTCAAAATGATAATTAGGTCCTGCTTCACGTGGCTGCACTTACACTCAGACTAAACACTTCAGTCATTAAGTCAGAGTTATTGTGCAATAGTTTACGTAATTCAAGATATTTGATAGGTCCTCACACACACACACACACACACACACACACACACAACTAATAACCAGGATATATTATGAAGATACAATATCGTGACTGACAAGTAAGTCTGCCCTCTAACTTACGTCAAGTTATATTATAATTATAATGCTCATATTATAAAAACAATTATTCCCTTCATGAAACACTCAAGATTAAATGTGGAACATGTTCAGTATTCTTGAATTAGAGAATCTTGTAGCAGCTCCGGTTGTGGTTGCGTTGCCAATCATTAATATCAATGTTTTTAGTATTTAAGGAAATATACGAACATTCGCAAACTTGTCATGATCTTGAAAATAACGATGACTAGTTTATTATTATAATAATTTTATCCTTTGAATTTTTTAATATTTATTTTGGCAAGGACACCGCCGATACATACAGCCTTACCTTACAAAGTATTGCCAGGTAAAATTGCAAGCAAGAGCTAGGGTGGGATCGATGAAACTTTGGCTGACTGTACCAAACCACCACACACTCAAAATATGTTTATTACACACCAAATTGTGACACACCATGAAGCCACAAAACACAGCTACAAACCACCAACTCACGCAGGCGTAAAACAAAGCCACACACCATGTCTTTACAAACAACACAGACATACAACAAACAAAGAAACTCACGCGGTTAATGACACACCCCACACTCACTCACCTCACACTGTTCTCTATCTCACCTTTATCCTCTGTTCTCTCTATCTCACCTTTATCCACTGTTCTCTATCACCTTTATCCACAGTTCTCAACCACCCAAGCCAACCTCCAATAGTTTACAAGAGTCTGTCATCCGCGTTATAAAAAAAAGCTACACTATTTCCTCATCACGGTACCACCCATGTTTTTTTAATACGTTAACGAGGTTAGGTTAGGTTACATTGCTGACTTTTCACTCATATGTGTTTTTCATACGGAGACGAGGTTGGTCAAGAATTCCACCATTGGGACTTGAGGACGGAAATAAAAGAGTGTGTGTGGACTGTGCTGTCATGGTTCTAATAGTAGAGCAGAGGAAAGCATTTGTTGTGTACTGAAAGGAGGAGGATGGCGTGAGCTGCCCCAACTGGCCCAAGAATATGTCGGAGTTTTGAAAGTGACCATAACTTATTACACAGAAGCATGACTTACTTCCTGGTACTGGCAGTCTCTCTCTCTCTCTCTCTCTCTCTCTCTGGATCGTGTGTATTTTTTCCGATTAGGTTAGATTGAATTGGGTTAGGGTGGGATAGGTTTGGATGGAATATAAAAGATGAGATGGGTTAGGTTAGGTTAAGGTGGGATGGGTTTGATTGGGGTAGGTTAGGGTGGGGTAGGTTAGGGTGGGGTAGGTTATGGTGGGGTAGGTTAGGGTGGGATACGTTAGGGTGGGAAGAGTAAAGATGGGATAAGTTAGGGTGGGATAGGTTAGGTTGGGATATGTTAGGTTGGGATATGTTAGGGTGGAATATGTTAGGGTTGGATAGGTTAGGGTGGGATATGTTAGGTTGGGATATGTTAGGGTGGAATATGTTAGGGTGGGATAGGTTAGGTTGGGATATGTTAGGTTGGGATATGTTAGGGTGGGATATGTTAGGGTGGGATAGGTTAGGGTAGGATATGTTAGGTTGGGATATGTTAGGGTGGGATAGGTTAGGATGGGATATGTTAGGTTGGGATATGTTAGGGTGGGATATCGTTACAAGTAGTTGAGTGGTTACCTAAAGGTTGTGTTGGTATGTGCATTCGATGTGGTGGTTGGGTTTGGTGAACTGATATAAGGTGGTATTGTATCCGATGTTGTTGCTATATGATGTTACTGTTTCTGATATTGTTGTTATATGATGTTATGATGCTCTGTGTAATATAATGTATTAAGACAAATGCGTTAAAAATAGTTAAGACTTAAGTAAAGGACGAGCCAAATTAAGTTCCACATTAAATAGTGGTAGGTTTGGGATCCCTCAGTCGGGCTGCCGTGAGTGAGTCAGACACAGTCAGGACTTCCAGTAAGGCAGACATACATTTATTAAACTGGGGAATAACTTAATCAGGTTTTGTATACCAATACTGCTCTTGTGATTTTATAAGGTGACCATTGGTTGTGTAATTGTGTTATATTTGTGAATTAAGAGTTTAAGGATTAGATTGTTGTGACTGTAGTCTTGTTTGAAGAGATGAACCAGGAACTTTGTATGTTAATACCCAGCTGATGATCTACTTTACTGTGCACAAGTTTAGATTATATTTAATTGATCATTTGTGCAAAGTGCCACACTGCCATTGTTATTCACAGTAAATTACCTCTATTTATTTAAGTGTAATGTAAAGTCTTGAAATGTGAACCCTAACCCTCCTTCTGAAGCAGTCAACGAACCTGCTCCATTTGTTGTTTGTTATCTCTACTCCCAGGAACTTAAAAGTACTGTTATATTAAGTTAACCAAACCCATTGTACATATACATTTTAGCCATTAAACTATTAAAATGTTGTATACTTTCACAAACCCTGAACCAAAGTTGCACTAAATGAGAGTCTTATCAAATTTAAACTGAACCCTTAAGAATCTGTGTGCCATTTGGCCCTCCTGTGCAACATTGCATTACATGGCATAACAATATGTTAAGGTGGGATATGTTAGGGTGGAACATGTTAGGGTGGGACATGTTAGGGTGGGATATGTTAGGTTAGGATGGGTTAGGGTGGGATATGTTAGGTTGGGATATGTTAGGGTGGGATATGATAGGTTAGGATGGGTTAGGGTGGGATATGTTAGGGTGGGATATGTTAGGTTAGGATGGGTTAGGGTGGGATATGTTAGGTTGGGATATGTTAGGGTGGGATATGTTAGGGTTGGATATGTTACGATGGGATATGTTAGGGTGGGATATATTAGGGTTGGATATGTTAGGGTAGGATATGTTAGGGTGGGATACATTAGGGTGGGATATATTAGGGTTGGATATGTTTGGGTAGGATATGTTAGGATGGGCTATATTAGGGTTGGATATGTTAGGGTAGGATATGTTAGGGTGGGATAAGGTATGTGGCGTTTACAAATGGGTCACACCTGACCAGTACACTCAGGCTTAAGCCACAGTCACCTCCAGCTTATGTAAACCGGTACTAACCCCAGACGTCTTTTATTATATACAAACTTGCAAAGTACAATGTATTCATGAATGCCTCATCACCAAGGACCTTCGCGTGTGTTCAAATACTGAAATTGAAATTGACATATTTTATAAACAATAAAACTATTACATCAAAAGGACTATGCAGTATACTTACTCCCACCCTCACATATGCCATCCCCTTCTGGGGTTACAAAAAGTTATGTTATAACAACACATGAATTATTTTACACCAATAAAATAGTTCATCTTGACATGAACACTGTACTGATAATTTAATCTTATACAAAGTTAAAGGTCATCATAACCTTGGAGCAAAATTTTTATGCAATGAACAAATAATAATTTTTCCATAATTTTCAGTAATATTTGTATCCCAATCATAGTCTCATTATAACAGTATCAACAGATGGTAAGTTAGTCCCGTAAGTTACATTGGTGTTTTGTAACACATACAGATAATGCTGAAACCTCTCGCTACATATGGCAATCACTTCTCTTTCAAATACCGAGAGTGGAACTTAATGGTTTGTGTGGTAAGGTTGACGCTGTGTCGGCCACCTCTTAAGAGACAATAGGCTGATTGATTGTGGTAATAACATCCCTGGCGAAGCAACAGCGTAGGTTATATTTCGCCGAATTAAATTTAATGTTTAAAAGACTAAAATAAAATATTGCAAGTTAAAAACATAATACATAAAATAGAACTTTCATAAAACCATTTAAACGTTAATAAATAACACTCAAAGCTTGTGTCGAAGGCCGGCTTCCTCCACATAGGAGAGGACTAGGCGGCTCACTACTTATCAGTTATCACAACAAATATTTTTTCGAAAGTTCGTTATTCGAAAGTTCATTTTCCTTAATGATCTGAAGTGTCTATGATTTTCGAATCAATGACCATCCGAAACTTTTTCAAACAAATTGAATCATTGGATGAAAGAACTTTCGAACAAAGATAACTAATGTTGGAAATTTATCACAACCAAGAATGATGATCTCACAATTTTTCTCAAAGCAGACGATATGAAGCTAACGTATGGAAACGAAACAAACCGTAAAAATCTTTGGGAAATTTGGGTAAAGTTAGGTTAGCTCTGGTCGCTTTGTATCACCAATAAATGATTGGTTTTGGACGCTTGGAGTTCAGTCGTGGTAATATTTTAAACATTACTTTCCCTAAAACGAGATACTACTCAGTGCCGCGCGAAACCTTGGGGCGGTGCACGGACGCTCACCGCTCTCTGTGACTTTATTAATTGTATTGGTAATATAATGCAGTGCGTTATATGATGAATTTCCACGCTGTGATCACACACAGAAGACCTCCTGGGAAAAAGTTGGATACATATGGTGAAGTGTTTACAAAGTGTCTTAACGGTGAAGGAAAGTGGCAGGACACCGGGTGCACAACGCCTTGAGGAGTCTGGTAAGACGCTGTTGTTGTCGGTGTGTGTTGTGGTTTAAAGGAACAATAAAAAATCTTTTATCTTTAATGGGAAAAATTTCCTCAACTTGGTGTTAAGGCTGGAACACACTTGTCAAATCTTAGCCTTTTCGTTTTCCTTTGTTCATGTTAAGAGTGAAAACTGGGTGTTCCGCTCGGACCGCCATCTTGGACCGCCAAGTTCGCGTTCCTCCTCCCTGTTGATTTTTCTTTTCTATTATCGTTTCGGTTATTCAGCGAATTTTAGTATTTTAAGTTACTAACGTTAGGTTGGGTTAGGGTAGTTATAAACTACGGAAACATTTAGATTTTGCTATTCTGAGCATTTTGAACCCCATAAATACATGGCGAAAATGGATATTAGCAAAACTATTGAATTTAATTGAATTTAAGTAGTTTTTCAGTCTTCGTCTCTGAGATGATGTTATAAGAACATAAGAAAATAAGGAGTCTGCAATAGGCCGGTTAGCCTGTGCATGGCAACTCCTGTCGAGAGTTACTACCACTCTCATCCATGAATCTATCAAGCCTTCTTTTAAAACTTTCCAGCGTTCCAGCACTCACTACAAAGTTGCTAAGCTTGTTCCATTCGTCTAACACCCTATTTGTGAACCAGTCCCTTCGTATCTCCCTCCTAAACTTATCAAACTTAAATCCGTTGCTCCGAGTCCTATCCTGCTCCGATATTATAAGAACTTTATCTATATCTCTTTTATTGATTCCTTTCACCCACTTAAATACTTCTATCATATCTGCCCGCGCCCTTCGCCTTTCTAGGGAATGCAAGTTTAGTTTATTTAATATTATCTTGAGATGGAAGGTTTCTAAGTCCCGGAATCTCTTTCGTCATTCTTCGCTGCACTGACTCCAATGAATTGATATCTATTCTATAATAAGGGCACCAGAACTGAACTGCATAATCAAGGTGCGGCCTGACTAACACAAGATATAGCTGCAATATGACCTCTGCACTCTTATTACTTACACTTCTAGATATAAAACCTAACATAATGCTACCACACTAGATGCATTACACCGCCCTGTGTGCACATATACATACCATCATCACTACATGTAACACCATCCATCATCACTACATATAACACCATCCATCATCACTCTACATATAACACCATTCATCATCACTATACTTAATACCATTCATCATCACTACATATAACACCATCCATCATCACTACATATAACACCATTCATCATCACTACATATAACACCATTCATCATCACTATTCTTAACACCATCCATCATCACTATTCTTA
>NW_024729094.1:1429557-1452927 GCF_018991925.1 Homarus americanus
TCTGTATCACTACCAATAACTTTACACTGACAATTATAACACAGTGGTAGAAGCTGTCTTGGTAAATACGTAATATCTTAAACTAAACATTTATAAATATAAAATAATATCATTAATAACAAATTTAGAAACAACAAACATGAATAGATAAAACACACAAATAAAACTGATGACCTTATAATCAACTTATTTTTCTTAGTGTTTTTGTTTTTGTTTTTTGAGCAGTACAAATGAACCTATTGACATTATTATCTTTACCACCTAAGTCATTCAGCCTTGTTTACTGAGTGTACTGAAGGTGTTGATGGCTTAAGGTACCTGCTGGTCCCTTATGATAATACACGAGTTAGAGACGGCAACACAAGAGGTCGTTGAACAAGATCTAAAACTAACAACAACTTTCATTCGATGACGCCTACCTGGCCAAAATCACTGATAGGGTGAGAGATGTGGTGGGACCAGGTGGGAGGGGCTACATGTGTGGGCTGGGAGAGAGGTGTGGTGGGGCCAGGTGGGGGGTGATAAAGGTGTGGGGGCCAGGTGGGTGGGAGATGTGGTGGGGCCAGGTGGCTGAGGAGATGTGGTGGACCAGGTGGGGAAAATAGGTGGGGTGGGAGAGGTGTGGGGCCAGGTGGGTTGAGAGAGGTGAGCCAGGTGGGGTTGAGAGAGGTGTGGTGGGGCCAGGTGGGTGGGAGAGGTGTGTGGTGGGCCAGGTGGGGTTGAGAGAGGTGTGGTGGGCCAGGTGGGGGATAAAGGTGTGGGTGGGCCAGGTGGGGTGAGAGAGGTGGGGGCCAGGGTGGGGGGAGAGGAGGTGTGGGCCAGGTGGGGAGAGGTGGTGGGCCAGGTGGAAATGAGAGAGGTGTGGTGGGGCCAGGGTGAGAGAGGTGTGGTGGGCCAGATCCACTACACCAGCATAGAGGCAATTGTTTTTTCTGACAATTTACAAAGATAATTAAAGAGATATATGTAAACGCCAAAGTAAGTTCCTGGAGATAAAGGCACTCTGTCTCGAGACAAATAGAAAGTGAGGCAAGACAGAAGAGTGAGAGGACCTGAGGAGATAGATAGCCTGAAGAATTTATCGATGGGGTTTTGTTAGTGTAAGCCAATGGTCCGGCCTCACTGTATAGACCAGAGATAAGAACCTTAAACCAAGTGTAGCACAAATAAATGTCAACTTCACTTTAATTGAGAAACAGTATTGTATGCAAATATGTATGAGTCTTTGTTAGTTTACAGATGGATAATAATATTGATTGTACCTGTATATATTATTCAAATGTATAACGGTTGCAAAAAAGTGATTGGAGGCTCCATTTTCTCTTCAACAATTATAAATGTCGATAAACTGTTGACACCAGGGTTCAGTGCCACGTTCAAGATTCAATGTGCGGTGTAGGCTTTAACTCTACACTACATAATTTTTTTTACGGGATTAGCCCACCTGGAGCAGCAGGTCACTGACCCACATCGGGGGTATCGGGGGCGAAATGTAATAATAATAATAATACACAATAATAATAATACAAATAATAATCCATAGTAAATAAAATTTAGAATACAAAATACAAAATTAAAAAATAAAATATAAAAATAGTAATGATAACAATAAAAATAATAACAACACTGCATAATAATAATAATAATAATAAAGAACCATAAAGAAATTTAAAAAAAAGATCAATAGTGAGAAACGATATATGTATGTTGTGTTGTTACTAGTAAGAGAAACAATTGAGACCCTGCAATTGTGTTAATGAGACAGAAAAGTCAAATTACAAACCTGGGACTTGGTCATAATTTCAGATATGTAAGAAAATTACCACAGACAACACATGATGCTCCAATATCTTCCCAGGCGGTAGTACCTCCTGCAGGTCTTTTAAAAAACAGAAGTGTACAGTCTTAGAAACCAGTATCTTCCCGCCTTACATTGAAGAATATTGAAAACCTGGCGGATATGCTGAAATCGTATCCATGACTACATCTGGTTACTTGGTATGTACGGTACAGTATCTCAAAAGTTCGTCCACACTCTGTATGAAACATTATGAGACCACGGATGATACATATTGGACATGGATTTACTTCTTGATACATAGTTTAAACGTAAGTAATGCAATGTGTATTTATTTCGGCGTAATTCATATGATGTCTATGACCAAATGTAGTAGGATCAGTAAGCTGCCAGAGCTTACCGCACACCAACCCTCCTGACATCTTCGAGTTGCATGTAATATTTCGGAAGTCATCGGACCCATCCTGGCGATACTATTGATACTATTTTGGAGATACTGTCCGTCTGATTAGATATTATAAGCTTCGAGTTGTTCAACGAATGATGGCTCCGAATAGTGGACTTGTTCTTCTAGTTATTGAACACGGAGACATTATATATATATACATATATATATATATATATATATATATATATATATATATATATATATATATATATATATATATATATATATATAATATATATATATATATTATATATATATATATATATATATATATATATATATATATATATATATATATATATATATATATATATATCAGTCCATATAGCACGTGACTTCCATATACAAAACAATAATTTCACTAGTTGGGGAATCGAGCCTCGGACCTCTGCGTGAATAGGATCGCTACCACTGCGCCACAAGGACAACAATAAAAGCAATCCTAGGCTTTGTTATATTCTGCCACAAACCTGTTCTATTGTATCTCAAAATAATACCTCGCTGTCGAATCGAACCCTGACCTCTGTTTGTTAACAGGCGCGGTGGTAGCGATCCCTGTTCGCATGCAGAGGTCCAGGTCTGGATTCCCGACTAGTGAGGTATTGTTTTTGTATATGGAAGTCCGCGCTGTATGGACTGGATGAGATATATAAGAGAAGAACTAGAAAAAATACGTGCCTGAGGTCACCCGACAGCAAGAAAGACAAATAAACCGACTACCCCTCCAGTGGGCCCTGGAAGACGGCAACGGAAGGTTAACCTCCTAGGTAATTGATGACTTAATCCGTCTGAAGACGACGTCCAACACCCAGGTAACACAGAGTGTTTGTCTTACAGCAACATCTCTTTACTACAGACAGCTTTACCTTTTTTGTAGTGAAAGGAAGAAACGCCAGGAATTGTAACGCTACAATGTTACACTAAATCCACCTGACAACTCAGAAATGATAACATTAATAATATTAATTTAGTAATAAAACACAAATCAGTACTACAATAGCAAAAATAAAAGAGAATAAAAGTATTCGCAACACAAATAATAATGAAAAATAGTGAAAAGTACAATAATGTAGAAATAATAATACAATTATAAAAAATAACAATAATTTCATGATTTTTAACACAAAGAAGTCTCCCAACATCACACACAACAGCAGTAATATGTCTGGGAGAGAAACAAGAGTTACACTCATTAAAGTTGTCAGAGTTAAGGTTCGGCTATTTTACTGATTAAATTTTTTCGTGACAAGACCTGAAGCAGAAGGTGCGGCTTTGCAACTTCAATGTTGTGTGGTGCCGATGATGGCGCTGTCGTTATTTGTTGCCAAATATTGTTTTTTAGTTCTGGAAGGAAGCCAAGTGGGGGGTCAACTTACTCAACTACCGTCTACCTGGTGAGGTCTGACAGTCAAAAATCTCATCAGGTGAGACGGAGACAGTCAAAGAGAAGGATCTCCGGAGGGTTGAGCTATCTACACAAGAGTGAATAGAGTTGCTTGCTCATTGAAGGAAGCTCATTGTCGTAAACAAATGTTGGTGCCGAGGACAAACACCTGAGTCTCTTTCAGCATTATGAGGGAGATGAGTTGAGAAAGACTGTCCAGAATGACCTGCACTATACGACCAGGTAAAAGGAAGGAATTAAAGAGACCAAGGAGAAAGACCATATATGACAAACCCCCAGATGGTAAGGGATGTGTGAAAGGTTACTGTCTGGGTGACCAGAAAATTATGAATAATAATAATAATAATAATAATAATAATAATACTTAAATACACACACATAATAATAGATGTTGACTTACCACACTCATAGAGGGGCTTTTCTGGCTCACTAGACAGTGCCTCAAGCGTGCCCTACGTTTAAGAAATAATTATGAAGGTATTTTAGGTCGACTAATGTTAATGAATTATTCATTTTTATATATTGCTAATACAGGAGGGTGACACACTAGTGTTTACTTAGGAGCAACACACACGCACACACACACACACACACACACACACACACGTCCATAGCCACACACACACACACACACACACACGTCCATAGCCACACACACACACACACACACACATACACACACACACACACACACACACCAGACTTTAACCTGAACCTAGTGTGGAGGTCTTTTGACCAGTGATGCATACAGTGATGGCTAGTCACTGTGAACTGCCTCTGGACCCAGCCATGCCAGGTGCTCTGTAGTCCTGGTACAGTGTTGCTCCGGGTGCTTCTATCTACCATTACACACACGATTTGGTTAACTAATTTCACTGGTCGACAGAATGAGCTTTTATACTGCAAACAACTAATGGTGGTTATCTAGCTCATTAGTAAATGATTATAAGTATTGTATTTTTACTAAAGAATGTAGTATAATGTAACCCTTCTGTTGTCTTGTTCTTGCTTATAAACTCTGACCTCCAAACCAGTTGCTTCCATACTACAAATCCTCTCTCCAAAAAACACACACATTTATATATATATATATATATATATATATATATATATATATATATATATATATATATATATATATATATATATATATATATATATATATATATATTATTATGCTGCCCTTAATTTACTAAATATCCAGGTTCTAGGCGCAACCAAACAAAGATGGAAGTAAATTAAAAGGAAAAATAGATAAAGTAAACTCTTTAAGAATTTAATTAATTAAATATTAACACAATAATGAGCCTCGTAGGCTGTCACAAATTCATTCACCATCGAAACTTAAGACACAAATGATACTAAACATCGAAAACATCAAAAGAATAAAAATAAAGCATTGATTACGTTAACACTGCATAAACATATAAAAACTAACACTGAAATTAACTAACGTAGAAACAACACTGAATTACTTAAATGAATCTAAGCAAATACTGATGGACACAAACAGAGACATAAATAGGGTATCACATAGATATACCACATTGCGGCGACAGGAAACAAATACAAATAAATTCAAGAATAAGTGTAACAAGTGACGAGTGTCACCAAAGCATATATGGAATGTAAGGACAGGAGGATTGAAATGCCACTGACAGAAGTTAAACCTTAACAGCACAGGTAAGGTGACAAGAATATATAATAGTAAATTTAACACATCATTACAGGAATAATATGGAACATGGGACATGTTATATATAAAAAAATAGAAAAAAATTCGACACGAAAAATGTAATAATATATATATATATATATATATATATATATATATATATATATATATATATATATATATATATATATATATATATATATATATATATATGTGTGTGTGTGGTGTGTGTGTGTGTGTGTGTGTGTGTGTGTGTGAAAAGTGCCAAATCGACCCCTTCACCTGGCAGATGATTACTCCACACCGTAACGCTTGGAGGAGCACCACACAAGGTGTCAATACTTTCGGGTTAGCCTGACTGCATAACGAGGCTGACAAGCGCCAACGCCGGAAAGACGCTGCCGCCGCCCCTCCCGCACTAGATGTAGCCCCCACTTGTGCAACATCTGTGATCGAGCCTCCCGGTCCCGTATCGGCCTCTTTAGTCACCTCAGAACTCACCAACGTAGGTGACATCCTTAATAACTCATATCATTGTATCATAGCTGGATGATCATCATACTTTATTCCGAGTGACAGCAAAGTAGTAGTAGTAGTGTGTGTGTGTGTGTGTGTGTGTGTGTAGTGGATGTATTGTATATGTGTATGTATTTCTATATTCATGATGGTGATGATGTGAGTCAGTATAAATCCACTGCAGGATGAAGACATCTCTCATCAGTTCAGTATATATAATACAGGTATGTTCATTTAACCTCTAGGCCTCATCTCTCTAAGTCAACATGGGTACCACACATTGACCAAATATTTTCTTTCTTTATACAGAAGTTATTTTGCACGGGCCGTCAACATGTGGCCTTCATGTGTATGTATGAAGCCTTCCTCTACCTCACTATAGTAAGTGTTTTTGTACAGGAGTCTGACTTATAGTGACCGCCTGCCTGGCTGTGGTGTCTGATAGCTGAGTACGGAGAATTGTTTTGGTGCCAATATTTGAAGTGTTGCATATATCGACTATCGAGAACGATGTATATCTGAGAGTGTTGTGTTTGATGGAGGGCGCCTCACCCACCTGTCCACAACACCTCACTGGACAAATATCTCTAACGTTGTATTGGTCATAAGGACTGTAGAGTTTGTAGGATCTTATAAACACCGAGAGTCAATGGTTGTATGTTGGTTAATACACTAAAGTTATATAGAAGCAACCTCGTCTCTGTAGTAGAGATACAACAATAATGTATTGTAAAGTAAACGTGGTTATTACCAGTACTGACAGCACACAACAACAACTGTATTCCCAAAACTTCTTGTGAAGACGACCACGAAAGTGGTTACAAATCCCTACCCCCCCCCCAACACACACACACACACAAATTCAGCCCATAAGAGCCCGCACCGATAGATATAAGAACAGCACCATCCCATCTATTGTTAAAATAATAAACAACTCCTGATTTATGTACTGTACAGCTCTGTAAATGTATTCAATGCATATTATATCATTATGTCTAAACCAAATGTAAGTCTGTATATTTTCAGCCACCGGCTGAAACTCTATTAATAAACCGTTTATTATTATTATTATTATTATTATTATTATTATTATTATTATTATTATTATTATTATTATTATTATTATTATTATTATTATTATTATTATTATTATTATTATTATTATTACACACACCAGGGAGCCACAATAACAACAGTAGTACAGGTGTAGCGCCAGGTGTTATCACGTCAGGTGACTCACTACCTCTACATTAATTACCTAGCTGGTAACTTACGCTGTTGGCTCAAAAACAATTTGTGTTGCCCGTAAGTGTCGGCGACCGTTTGTTGAAGTGCCTTGTTTGATGACATTAATGAGTGACTCTCGTGTCTATGTTAACATTTCAACATTTCTCCGTAAAATGATGATGGCATCTCTCATTTACCTGTTCACATCTGCTTAATTGAGTAGCATCAATAGACACATTTATGTCTTCTTTACTCGTAACCATTTATGATGAAGACTTTTGTTCTGGGATGTAACGTTTGTAAGAGTCATCCCGCCATAAATACCTACAACACATAAACAATTTATATTTAGTTTATAATACTGATCAAATTCACGTCTTAATCACTAAATTCCTCTCGAAGGTTGATCATTCTTTTTACATCTAAAGATTTAATCCTTCCTATAATAATAATAATAATAATAATAATAATAATAATAATAATAATAATAATAATAATAATAATAATAATAATAATAATAATAATAATAATAATAATAATAATAATAATAATAATAATAATAATAATAATAATAATAATAATAATAATAATCTCCTTTTAGCAACAGATATCGCCACAATTCACTGTACAGAAGTAAGATCAAATTTTATTCCGAAACTGTTAAAGTAATATCCCGCAGGCGGTGCTTGGCGGGGCAGTGTCGTATACTGTACGAGAGGACCGCGAGCACCTCCAGAAATGACCCTCTTCCCCCTTCCTCCTCCCTCTCTTCCCCCTTTCCTCCCTTCCTCCCCCCTCCCCTTCTCTTGTTAAAACTACCATTTTATTTTACGGTTGAAAATAAAGAATCATTGGCATAATTTATATTCCTTAATTCTTATGTTTCTTCCAAAAATTTGGCATTGAAAATTAATCCCTTTGAGCTTTGTCGCTTAACATATTCTTCGTCTTCATGAGTCTCAAGATATAGTGTACACACACTCATACAAGTATCTTAAAAATTTCGTGTGAGACAAACACAGCGGATGAATCACCTTGACAACCCTACCGAGACAACAGGAGTCACGATGTTCATTTTGAAATTCATCGGACTGCTCCGTAAAGATACTTTTTGGAGTGTGTGTATCTCGGGAAGTCTACGAAGAGCTCCTGACCCAAATCATGACCTTCCTTGTGTCTTCCTTATCCTACCGCTGTCTGATTCAAATTAAATTGAGGATTCAGAGCCTTTGAAGCTCCTTTTGACAATTTTCACCTAAACTGTGGAGTTAGGAAGCATGACTGTGAGGAACTTATTATCCTAAAACCTTCTGGTAAAAAAAAATATAATAATAATTAGTGACACCTGAGTTCCTTAGTGCTGTAACAGTGTGTCTGAACAAACATAAATATTTTGTCTCCATAATCTTATAACATACTCGTACCTATGACAGCTTCAGGTCACTGTATTAATTGTTATACAGTAATACCGACTGGCCATAGTAGTCACTAACTGATGATAGATTCCAACAAAATGGATCACATCAGCGTGTTGTTGTGATCAAAGTAGTAGCGGTTTATCTCAAGTGATGGAGGATGGCCGGCCGGGAGTCCATCTCGTCCAGCTGTTTGTGTATGGTATGGAGTTGCCGCCAACACAACGAGTTGAGAGAGGGAGGGACAAAGACAAAAACCTCACTATTCACACTCGCCAGCCTTTAGCCCTAAGCATGATAATCGATTGATATTCCTCACTAAGCTTTATCTAAAGTGGTAAATATAATAACAAACTCACTGGCCCATACTGGCTGTTAACACACCTAGTAATGTGATCTATTAAAACAAAGGTTTACTTCTCTCCATACCTAACAAACAACCAGCTTTATCCAAATACTTTAATTCAATATGTTTTCCTTGAACAAAACATCCTTAAAACGCGAAAATAACCGATATATTACGACTATATTTGGCATAATCGACGGTGCCATATTGACCCACATACGCCGAGATATTGTAAGGTTATGTAAGGCAACATTAATGATGTGAATATAACACACAGTCATATCTACAAGAGCCTCAATATATATTCTGACCCAGGCACGTCAAGTAGAGGTGATCCAGACCATAGAACAGATATTGGAGATGATTAGAATTGATTAAGGAAGGCAGATTGGTGCTGAGGTGAATGTTGTACAGTACATATCCGTGGATCTGTTTTCTTTTTGGGAGTAAATATTACGCGTTGAGAAAATAGGTAAACCTACAGTGATTTACTTGCATTATGAGAGTGTATAATGTATCATAGTATCTTTGTATTTGTTGTTCTACAGTATATACAGATATTCTTCAGACTACAATTATTCACTTTTATTTGGAGACGTCTGTAATGATAAGCTTAGCAACAGGAAAACAATTAGACCATTTAGTTAGGTGATAAAATTGGTCCTGCATCCAAATATAATTGTTTCGTTTTATGTTCATGACTATCAATCATATTTGCGCTGTTTCTTACGATTTTCTTAACTCCTAGAATGGGGAAGCTCTTGTGAATTATATAAGTTTTTATGTAAATTCAACCACAAATAAACAGCCAGAAATGTGTCAGTGTACTAAGTGATGCAGTCAATGTATAATTTGTATCAGAAAGATAAACATTCAAAATATATATTCACTGACAATTGACGTCTGATATTATCGGAAATATAACGCGGATTTCGTATGTATTGATTTATCTAATTCTGAAATGTTACTGAACACTTAAGTACTCGCTGTCATGACAAACGGATGAACTTAACTGTCTAATTTACATGTCATTAGTATTTTCCATGGTACTACAAACAATATTTTTGGTGTTTGATAAACTGTAGTTAGAGGAAGAAGACTGTAACATAGTGTTGGTATACTGTGAATGTCTCTGTATACCAAAGGTCCTCTAATACTGTTGGTGGCGGCCATAACCGAGCACGTCGCTGGCCACACAACCAAACATATTTAAACAAATAAAAACAAGAATATTTCTTTATAAAGGTATACTCATCCCGCTAACTTTCTTCTGTCAAATTATTGATCACTTTAAGTTAACAGAGAAACAGTAGAGGACAATACTCCAAATATTCCTTCCTAAAACAGTTGTGGATGATGAGCTGCATCATAATTTTTATGAGCTGCATCATTATGAGCTGCATCATTATGAGCTGCATCATTATGAGCTGCATCATATGAGCTGCATCATATGAGCTCCATCATTATGAGCTGCATCATATGAGCTGCATCATATGAGCTGCATCATTATAAGCTACATCATATGAGCTGCATCAACCTATTTTTCACATACCCACTAAAATAAACTGGCCTTAGTAATGGTACACAGTGATTTACATCGTAATATTATACTGTAGATAAACCGTAAGTAATGACGAGATGTTAACACGACCGTCAAACAGAGACGCGTCCATTTGGGGGGTTGTAGGGACCCACCTTCATATACTGTACATTTTACACCATTAAAAAATGAGATCAGTGGACAACAATTCGGAGCGTTGACCGCGGGGCTGCACACAGCTACACCGTCTCTTCTCCATGTACACCAACAGATCTCTGTCTTGTTAGTATTAAGAGTTACATTTAAACCTAATTTAATCTGATCCACCCAAACCCACCTTAACCTATTCCACCCAAACCGAATCCATACTAATCTAACCAACCCTAAACCAACCTAACCTAACCTAACCTAACTTAACATGTCCCACGCTTACCTAAACTAACCAATGCACCCAAACCTAACCTAACCTAATCTAACCTAACCTTACCTAATCTAACCTAACCTAACCTAATGCAACCTAGCATAACTTAACATGTCCCACGCTTACCTAATCTAACCTTCCATCCTAACCTAACCTAAGTTAACTTACGTCAAACCTGATGAAGTTTTCGATGTTTTTAAGCAGATTTGAAAAAGAAGATGAAGCAGTTTGTTAGCCAAGTTTACTGTATCAACAAAACATACGAAAAATCCTCTAACTACACACACAATTTATAGTGTATGATAATCTATTAGGCTTGTGTACACACTGGCGGAGCAACGATTTACTAATGGGGGCACTCGTCAGCTGGGAGGGGGCACTCGTCAGCTGGGAGGGGGGAGGGGGCACTCGTCAGCTGGGAGGGGGCACTCGTCGCTGGGAGGGGCAGTCAGCTGGGAGAAGCACTCGTCAGTTAGGGAAGCACTCGTCAGTTGGGAGGAAGCACTCGTCTAGTCACCGGGGGCCAAGTCACTGCTCGTCAGCAGGGGAAGCACTCGTCAGCGGTGGGAAACACTCGTCAGCAGGAAGCACTCATCAGCGGGGAAAGCACTCGTCACCGGTGGGGTACTCGTCAGCGGTGGGAAACACTCGTCAGCGGTAGGAAACACTCGTCATGGCGGGAATACTCGTCAGAGGGGAAGCACTCGTCAGCAGGGGGGAACACCAGGTCACCGGGGAAAACATTCGTCAGCGGTAAAGGAAACACTCGTCAGGGAGGAAGCACTTCGTCAGCTGGGGAAGCACTCGTCAGCGGGGAGAAACACTCGTCAGCGGGAAGCCGCCTCTCGTCAGCGGTAGGGATTCGTCAGCAGTGAAACAACTCGTCAACCTGCCGTGTGGAAAGCACTCGTCAGGAAGCAATCGTCAGCTGGAAGCACTCGTCAGCTGGGGAAGCACTCGTCAGCGGGAGAAGCGCGCTGCTTCAGCGGGGGAGAAGCACTCGTCAGCAGTGGGAAACGCACTCGTCAGCGGAAGCACTCATCAGGGGCGCTCGTCAGCTGGGGAAGCACTCATCAGGGAGGAAACACTCGTCAGCGGTGGGAAACACTCGTCAGCGGGGAAGCACTCGTCAGGGAGGAAGCACTCGTCAGTTGGGAAGCTCTCGTCAGGGAAGAAACACTCGTCAGCGGTGGGAAACATTCGTCAGCGTGGGAAGCACTCGTCAGGGGAGGAAAAACTCGTCAGCGGGGGAAGCACTCGCCAGCGGTGGGAAACACTCGTCAGCAGTAGAAGCACTCGTCAGGAGGAAGCACTCGTCAGCTGGAAACTCGTCGCGTGATGAAGCAGTCAGCGGTAAGGAAACACTCGTCAGGGAGGAAGCGCTCGTCAGCTGGAAACACTCTCTTCACTGTCGGGAAGGAAAACACTCGTCACTCTGGCGGGAAACACTCGAAACACTCGTCAGCTGGGAAACACTCGTCAGCGGTGGGAAACACTCGACAGCGGTGGGAAACACTCGTCAGTGGGGGGAAACACTCGTCAGCGGGGGGAAACACTCGTCAGCGGGGGAAGCACTCGTCAGCGGGGGGCCACTCATCAGGTTTTCATCATTAGATCTTTATAGGTAACACTGGGTCTTTATCTCAGGTGTATTATATTGTTCCACCATGTTACCGAAAAGACAATATAGTTACATCAGTTTATACAAAATGTCCGACTTTTCACTGGTAAAGTTTTTATTTATTTTTTAATAATTATACACAAAGTGAAGGAAGATCAATCACACCGACAACAATACAGAAAACAACAACAACAACAACAAGCTACACCTAAGACTCAACATACAGTACCATCGGTGTAGTAAATCAAGAATAAAGTTCATCTCCTCAAAATGAAAAGTTCTACAAAATTTAGTGGGTAAGTATGGCATGAAAGCCGCACTTATGCAACAAGAAGCAACAGGTCTGGTATTTACGTTAGAGACTGCAGCACCTCCAACATTTCTGCCACAAAAAACTCCTGGTAATGTTTCTCTGCATATTTCCGGACGCTGAGCCCCAAGTTAAAGTTGACTTGCTGGCCGGCGGAGAACGTGTGTGTGTGTGTGTGTGTGTGTGTGTGTGTGTGTGTGTGTGCGCGCGCGCGCGCGTGTGTGTGTGTGTGTGTGCGCGCGCGCGCGCGTGTGTGTGTGTGTGTGTGTGTGTGTGTGTGTTTTCATACTTTCCCTTGGTTGACCGATGTTGCAATGGGCAGGATGGTCGCCTCAGAAGCGAGTGGTACCGGGTTCGATTCTTTACGCCTCTTGACCTCTGTCTACCCAGCAGAAGTTGGGAGCCTGGACATTAATCGAACTGTGGGATAATGGTTAGTCAGTGCAGTTAGTAAGACGTCAGCTTTTTTGTTGGAGTATTACTGGACACTGGGTCACACAGCTCGTTAACTTAGGGTGTGGTTATTATATTATCAACAGCTTCTAATTCACGCTTAGCTGGTCCTAGGGCCGGCCAGTCTCTAACACGAGCGGCCACCAATATCCACCTCGTCTTCAAATTGTTCCTCCACTCTACCATTACCACGCAGTGAGTCATTCTCCCTCCGTCCACCCTCAGAGCCCACTCCACCCTCACCACCCGCTCCATCCTCACGGCCCACTCCACCCTCACCACCCGCTCCATCCTCACGGCCCCACTCATCCCTCACGGCCCACTCCACATTCACGGCCCGCTCCACCCTCACGACCCACTCCACATCTGCTGCCCGCTCCACCCTCACGGCCCACTCCAGCCTCACGACCCACTCCACCCTCACGGCCCAACCCTCACGGCCCACTCCACATTCACGGCCCACTCCACATTCACGACCCACTCCATATTCACGGCCCACTCCACTTCGCGGCCGCTCCACCCTCAAGGCCAACTCCTCCCTCAAGGCGCTCTCCACCCCACGGCCCCTCCAGCCTCACGGTCCACTCCACCTCACGGCCCACTCCACCCTCACGACCCACTCCATATTCACGGCCCACTCCACTTCGCGGCCCGCTCCACCCTCAAGGCCAACTCCTCCTCAAGGCGCTCTCACCTTACGGCCCCTCCAGCCTCGCGGCCCACTCCACATTCACGGCCCGCCCACCCTCACGACCCACTCCATATTCACGGCCCACTCCACCCTCACGGCCCACTCCAGCCCACGACCTACTCCACATTCAAGGCCCACTCCACGCTCACGGCGCTCTCCACCCTTACGGCCCCCTCCACCCTCACAGTCCACTCCACCCTCAGGGCCACTCCAGCCTCGACCTACTCCACATTCACGGCCCACTCCACCGTCAAGGCCAACTCTTCCTCAAGGCCAACTCTTCCCTCACGGCGCTCTCCACCCTTACGGCCCCTCCACCCTCACGGTCCACTCCACCCTCACGGCCCACTCCACATTCACGGCCCGCTCCACCCTCACGACCCACCCATTCACGGCCCACTCCACCTCACGGCCCGCTCCACCTCCGACCCACTCCACATTCACGGCCCGCTCCACCCTCACGACCCACCCATATTCACGGCCCACTCCACCCTCACGGCCCGCTCCACCTCACGGCCCACACATTCACGGCCCGCTCCACCCTCACGATCCACCCATATTCACGGCCCACTCCACCTCACGGCCCGCTCCACCCTCACGACCCACTCCACATCTGCTGCCCGCTCCACCCCTCAGGGCCCACTCCAGCCTCCGACCTACTCACATCTGGCCACCCACGCTCACGGCGCTCTCCACCCCTACGGCCCCCTCCACCCTCACAGTCCACTCCACCCCTCAGGGTCCACTCCACCCTCACGGCCCACTCCATATTCACGGCCTGCCCACCCTCACGGCCCACTCCACATTCACGGCCCACTCCACCTTACGGCCCACTCCACATTCACGGCCCGCTCCATATTCACGGCCCGCTCCACCCTCACGGCCCACTCCACCCTCACGGCCCACTCCGGCTGCTCCGTGTGAGAGCTTCCAACTCCACTTGTAGTTAAGATTCATTTGGAATATAAAACACTTTTATATCCTGCGAAAATTATAAACAAAATACTTGACATACGAATATTTTTACCTCACGAGAAGCTTATGGCTCGCGCCCTTGAACTAAGAAGTATTCATCTGAAAATATGGAAATGGAAATCGAATGAAAAATCAAATCCGTTACTGGTTGAATGTTAACTCTTTTACATTTACATTTATATTATATAATTAAGGATTCATTATCAGAGCACGTCTTGATGTTGTATATTTTGGGTAATACTTGTTGACACGTTGATGTATATATCGTGACATTGATCCTCCCCTATCTGCTGGGTTATGCCACTCAGGCCAACAAGCAACAGTGAGTCAGAACTAAAGTGATGGTGTAATGGTGAACGTTATGGTGTTGCCAGGTTTACTCCTCCACAATATATGATAACATAACTGATAAGGAAGAAGAAACATTTTGTCTTTTTTTCTGGGGGTAGTTAAAGTTCCCAAGAGCAATGACGTAAGACCAATGAGGTGTGACAGAGAGACAGGTGTTATCATTTATGAGAACAGAACTGACGGGAAATGTACACATGTAACATATGCCTTAATGAGTCATAAAATTGAAACAGTTCTTCTGCTTCATATTCAGTAAAGTTAAGTTGACTTTGTGCTGCTGTCATAAGCATTTTACTCACACGCCCTTTGTACCGGCGGCTGATATTTTAATTAACAATTCAGCGTTTAAAGTGTTGTCTGGTTACCGCAGCTCAGATTACAGGCATGTTATCCTCAAGCCACAGGGAAGGAATTTTTATGTGGCACCCCATATATAAATAGAAATAAATATATATATATATATACATATATATATATATATATATATATATATATATATATATATATATATATATATATATATATATATATATATATATATATATATATATGGTAAAAAATATAATTAGTAATATATTACCTCCACAAGCCTTAAAATTGTCCATTTGGTTCATAGATAAGGTCTGTAAAATTTTATCCATATTCATTAACATTTAGAGGTCAATCCATTTTGCATATTATACTTGTAGTGTAGGACTGAATTTTCTTGTCCGCATGATACAGTCTTAATATACACAACACATTATATTGGGTATATTTCAATGTATATAGCCTAGTTGCCTATTTGGAAAGGGCAAAGAGTCAAGTATTGAGTCATAGGGACTGACAATGACAGGTTGAAACAGGAAACACAGACAAGGGTTACCATTAATCAGATGAAGTTACTTATTTCATTTATATCTCATCAGTTCTAGAACTAGCTCTTTTGTTTCTTGGTGGACTGCCAAGTAGTAAGGTTTCCTTTCGAGTTCCTGGTCCTACATACCATGCAAGATGGATGGCAAAAGGAATCTATGCTCTCAAAATCTATCTGTTCAAACATCAATTCACATTATCAACACGGGAAGAAAACAATATCACACAACTGGCTTTGTTTGTGAGCATAATGTATGTGAGATTCTGGCATGAAGCACCAATGGCTGTTCGAGCTCCATTCAATGATTTGCAGCTAATGAAGGTTTTAAAGGAATATCCTCATGAGAAAGTTGCACACGCAGCACAAGCAGCAATTAGCCGACATCTCTGGTATCTATCAGAACATCTTATCGGTCTAAGCTTATTTGATGACAGGATCGATACTGAAACCAAGAAGAATATGGTACAAAACTTCCAGTGCCCAAAGAAACAGGACTTTTCAAGGCGTATTGTCCTATCTGATGAAACTCCTATCAGTAATGTGGCCTCATTTGTTACTGAGCGTACATTAGATATTTTTGATGTTCTTACACTAGATGGCAAAGAAAGAGCACAACTGTTCTTGAGTAAGGATCCCAAAACATGGAAAGACGATGAAGTGTTTATCACAATGAGAGATCGTGCGATAAATATGAAGGTGGTGAATGACAGCGCAGAGAGGGCAATTGCTCTCATAGAGCGTTATAATGAGTCTATAACGCAAAATGAGGACCAAAAGCAGTACCTTTTACAGGTTGTTGCAGCTCATCGCAAGAAGTTACCAACGGCAAGCAAAGCTGCTATGATGAAGGGATACAAATAAAGAATGTGTATTGGTGTTCTAGAGTTATTTAGTTTGTAATTTGTAAAACTTATAATTGTATTTTGCTGAATAAAGACAATGTGTTTATAATGTGTTTATCTAGCCCCGAAAAATCCTTATTACGTACTAAATGGAAAAAAAGAGGACATTGGATTGACCTCTAAATATGCTTTAAATGATCCAATTTTTTTCTGGGATGCATTTTGTACCTAATGGACAAAAATAAACCTTGTGGAGAAAACGTATACAAATATGTGATATTTTGGACCACCCTAATATATATATATATATATATATATATATATATATATATATATATATATATATATATATATATATATATATATATATATATATATATATATATATATATATATATATATATATATATATATATATATATGCAAGTAAATCACTGTACTGTAGGTGCGCGTGATCTAGGTATATGCTGATAACCACAAGGAAAGAAGAAAACACGAAGTTCCAAGCGCTTTCTATGTACCACACTCACCTCACACCTCAAACCTCTCACCTGACACCTTTCACCTGACTCCTCGCACCCCATTACTTGCTTCATTGTAACATCAATAAACACAGTGAATGAGATTGACGAAAACATACAACCCTTCTTACCTCTGTTACCACCCAAACTAACTAATATACTCTCCATTATACCTTGACATAGCGACATACTGTGCTCTGTCATACCAGTTTTTAATTACTCTCAGTTTTCAGTGGTACAGTCGTCTCTCCTCCTGAACCACGAACCCCGAGATTCAGAGTCGTGAATCCGAAGCATTTACGGACAGAATAATGCATCAGTGTCTACTGCTTCGGGTTCATGAGTCTGAATCTCGGGGTTCGTGGTTCAGGAGGGGAGGCGACAGGACTTTTGTGGGTGACTTTATCATATATATTTTCCAAATGAATTAATCAGCCAAAAAATTGGTCTTCAATAAGACTAATTTCTTTTCCAATATTGTATGAACCTAAGCAGTAAACACTGATGTATTATTCTGTCCATAAATGCTTCAGATTCACGAGTCTGAATCTCGGGGTTCGTGGTTCATCACCTGCAGCAACGACAATTATGAACAAATTACCTGACACCTAACACACCTAGCATGTACACCTAACATGTACACCTAACCTGACCTGACCTGACCTGACCTGACCTAACCTAACCTAACCTAACAGCTAACGCCTGCTGCTGTGGTGTGCTCTCTTTCCAGCCCTAAGCCTTAAGTTTTCAGTTCGTTTTCTTCTCCATTCATATCATTCCATTTGTTGCATGAAAACCACGACCACCTTAATCCTTTACTCCATTTTTGGATGGACGTCTGAGTCGGGATTATCTCTCCTGTTCAGTGTAAAGATGTTCAATGTCACACATCAAACAGAACTTTCCTGTACTGAGAACACACGAGCAACGATGAGCGACTCCTGGTAAGAGATCACAGAGCGCAAGGTGAAACTATGGGCAAGTTTCTTTACGCCATTTGCCTCTGTCTACCCATCAGTAATTGGGAACCTGGATGTTAATCGATTTGCCGATCGTGTTCCCAGGGTAATGGTTAGCCAGAGCAGTTGGCGTTGTCCGGTCTTTTCGAATTATTCCTTGCCACTGGGTCATGCAACTCGTTAACTTAGGGTGTGGTTGTTGTGTTGGCGACAGCTTCTGCACTTTAAGCAAATTCACGCCTACTGTAGATGGCCCTTGGGCCGGCCATCCTCGCTACACACGAGGGGCAACCATTATACAGACCGATATTGGTTTCAAGAAAAGCTTTAGTCGTCGTAAATCTGCTAGTATCAGCTGTCCCACCCAACGGTGACATTACCTCGACACAACCTCCTGTTTATACTTGAGAAACAATGATAACGCAGTCCAAGACCAGAGGTTAATAATGTATCCTGGAAGGTTGACACAAAATCTGTTAGGGAGAAGGAGGAAGACATCACAGAACCAGTGACCCAGACTGTGAAGAAGTGACTTATGTCTGGTCCACCTGATTCAACACCTCACGAGAAAGAATCTAGACAACATCAAAGTGTTCCTCAGTCTATTAATTAACATTGAATATAAAAACATAAGTTTACAATGTCTAAGATAAAATGTTGACAAAGAAGAAGGATACACCAAACTTTAGAAAAGTCCAGTGTTTTAATTACCTACTGAGCAACACTCTTGCTTCATCACAAACTCTTGCGAAATTTACACAGAATGAATTATGCATACGTGGGTGTAAGAACAGGCAAGCAATCTAAGTCCATAAAACAAGATTTACATTACAGTAGAAACACTTTCCTTGTTGCTGAATATATGGTCAACACGAGAATGAAATATAAGAGAAGAAACTTGAATACAAATATGATATTTGAATTGTGGGGGAAAAATACATTAAAATATAAGCTAATTGTAAGCCGAGTGGAGTGTGGACATTACTCTAAAAAATAATCACATAACTAAGTAGAAATTCCGAGTTATTTGGTCAATTATCAATACTTAAGGTGAAGCAAATTAAAACAAAATCCAAACTTTTTCGGCACAAAAGGACGGTGTGTTAAACTTTATGGAAACTTGGATATTAGTATTTAATTCATCATTGTCTTCAACACCAACACATTAACCCATAACACAAGATCACTAATGCTCTTCTTCCCATTGGACAATACAACAATACAGTTCATATAGTATCATTTAATCTCATGGCAACAGAACTGCAGCTCGTGTATCTCTCTACCCCGGCACCGGTCCACGTGTCAGGGTATACAAACACCTCACTTTAATATTGCTTTCTTACTCGTTTCCTTTCTTTTTGAATCTCTCATTCCTCTTACTCCTAGTCAGTTGCTCATATACACTGTTATAGTTCAGGTTTTCTTACAAAAAATACGTCTTTACGCTTCCATTCTTCAAAAATTGTTTGTAGTTTTGGTCATATCGTTTTCTAACACCGTACTCATCTGCCAATCATCTATAATTATCACTTTAAATGTTATATTGACTCTTACACTTTATACTTTGCTCATTAATACAGCTGTTGATTGCCCGTGCTTCTGATACATCAAAGAAAGTTGGGCTGCCTTTCCCTCACAGCTTCAGCAGGCTGTTGGTCTTTCATCATACTCTCAGATGTCTCCGAATCCATTCTCCCGTCGCTACGGATAAAGTTCCTCCCCGAAATCTTAAAATTCTGTAACTTTTCTTGATTGTGCTCATCAGCTAAACCTTATACTATGACACTTTTTGTGTACTTATCTCGCGCTCACAACTATGTACAGGTGCTTATTAAGTCTCTCTCTTACATTGTTTATAAAAGTTTCACACAGTACGCTTCTAATTTTGCCTCTTAGTCAATATAGTGATTTCCTTTTAACGTCACTCATTCCTTCAGGAACATTTTATCTCCTTCCTAATATACCAACTTTGTCATCTCGTAAAGTTGAATTGGTAAATATTTGTACCAAGAGGATATATCACATCCCGTATCTGTATCCGATCAGTCTCTTATTTTGTCATTTGTCGTGATACAACTCCTGTTTTCTCCCTCACAATCTCTCACTGTCTTAAAAAACATTCTCCCACTATCATCTTTTTTCTCCTCTCACAGTCTCTTCCTCTCAGCTTTAAACGACGCCTTTAGTAGGTCAATGATCCCAGCACAAATATCGTCATCAAGAGCCAGTTGTTTGACACCTTTAGTAGGTCAATGATCCCAGCACAAATATCGTCATCAAGAGCCAGTTGTTCCTTGTCATGAAGTGCCAGCTCTTCCTTATTAAGTGACAGCTCTTCCTTGTTATAGTGTTTCTTGTCATGACGTGCCAGCTATTCTTTCTCTCTTATTTTCAATTATAGCCCTTTGTATAACCCTAAGAGTTCAGTAAGTTATTGCCTAATGTATAACGGAACGACAGGTTTATCCATCCTTGCTCCCCTGAATCCTGTCATGCCAACCTGTGAACGTCATCATCTCCCCTTCTTGGTATATCCCCCGCCACTTCTTCACACCTTACACTTATCATACTGTTAAAGGTGAGGTAGAACATCTTCCCTGTGTTGCTAACATTCAGTAACTTATCAACGTGTTCCAGCGAATGTTATCTGTACTTACACTCAGAGGACAAGATAAGGACTCGAGTATGAGTGTTCACAGATACTCGATTATTCGTGTTCCTAGGTACTCGAGTATGTGTGTTCCTTGGTACTCGAGTAGGTGTGCTCATAGGAACTCGAGTATGCATGTTCCAAGGTACTCGAGTAGGCGTGTTCCTAGATACTCGAGTATGTGTTCTCCTTGGTACTCGAGTAGGTGTGCTCCTAGGAACTCGAGCATGCGTGTTCCAAGGTATTCGAGTAGGCGTGTTCCTAGATACTCGAGTATGTGTGTTCCTTGGTACTCGAGTAGGTGTGCTCCTAGGAACTCAAGTATGCGTGTTCCAAGGTACTCGAGTAGGCGTGTTCCTAGATACTCGAGTATGTGTGTTCCTTGGTACTCGAGTAGCAATACAAGTTCAGTGTCATACACATACTATACAAAGTGTACTGAACCTCATAGTGTTTTATATATCAATGGGACTTCCGATATAAAATCTGCCAGCTTCCAAAGTATAATAGCATCGACTGTCAGTGCTGAGGAAGAGAAAAACAACCTCAGGCTTTCAGTAACTCAGATGGAGAGGTGGAAGTGGCTCTTTATGCTGTTTACGGGAAGAACTCCGGACAATCTTGGTAAACAGTGTCGGCTCTCACACCATTCGTCTCCATATACTACACTGAAGATTGATGGCGATCATGTTGGGTAAATGCTGATGAGGAAATATATATTGTTCACAGTATTTTTTCTTTGTAGATGATGGTAGTATGGTTGTTGTCGATGATGGTATAATGGTTGTTGTTGATGATGGTAGTATGGTTGGTGTTGATGATGGTAGAATGGTTGGTGTTGATGATGGTAGTATGGTTGTTGTTGATGATGGTATAATGGTTGTTGTTGATGATGGTAGTATGGTTGTTGTCGATGATGGTAAAATGGTTGTTGTTGATGGTGGTAGTATGGTTGGTGTTGATGATGGTAGAATGGTTGTTGTTGATGATGGTAGTATGGTTGTTGTTGATGATGGTAGTATGGTCGTTGTTGATGATGGTAGTATAGTTGTTGATGATGGTTGGTGTTGATCATGGTATTATGGTAGGTACTGGTAGTGACTAAAGCGTTGGTTGGGCTGCATGTGTAAGCTCACAGGTAGCTATATAAAGTGTCATGTGAGATAAGGTTGTTCATGAAAGATTTTAGTGTTTCATATTTACTTTCATACTAAATAAATGTAATAACATGTGGTGTTTATCATTTAACTTAAGAATCATTAGAGCAAGGGTTCAGGGGTCGTCGGTGGTCAAGGAGTGATAAAGGTTTTTGAGAATCACGGTTGTAGAGTAAAGCCTTTCGGCAAACAAGGAGGAATTTACAGCTGGGTAGAATGACAGTGACTTTATCTGTCTATTAAACAAGCAATCACGCAAGCAATCACGCACACACACAGGAAAAACAGTAATCTCTTCACCTCCGATCAAGGAATATTAAAAGCACAACAATTCAAAGAGTAACAACAAATGATAATGATAACTACAACACCACATAATTACAACACAGTCCACGCAGCCGTAAGAGTGTGATGTACCGTGTATCTGTCTTGGGTGTCTGGGGTCATGGGGTACAATGTAAGTCAGGTAGAAGCAATAATAACACTACTACTAATAATAATAATAAAAGCAATAATGTCTACCGTCATGTCTTCCAAGAATCGGTAAAACGGTAAAACAGATGGAAAGAATCTTCACACTCATCGATATATCCCTTATAGAACACCAAGAATAAACAACGCAGGTATTTGCTATTAATTTGTTACCTATTTCGTTGTAGAGTACAAGGCATTTAAAAATTTTACACAAACACTCTGACGTAAAGTTGAGCTCGGAGTAAGTTGAGGGAGAACCAGGATTGGCTCTTAAGGTAAAATAAACTGTAATAACTTTTCCCTGAGAAGACGGAGTCAGGCAGCCGTAATGCACTTTATGGACTAAAAATAATTTCATATGACGAGGTCGTAATGAACGAAGAATATTTGATCATTTAAGTCAGAGGAAGTTGGGTTAACTTGAAGTATTTGTGCTTGTGGTGCAGTAGAGAAATGCTGGAGGGGCCAGAGGCGGTACGCTGAGGAAGCTATTGTTTGTAGACTGTTGCCATCGTTGGGGTTGATGCTGACGATGTTGACACGGGTGCTACCGCTGCTGAGAATGTTAACACGGGTGCTACTGCTGCTGAGAATGTTGACACGGGTGCTACTGCTGCTGACGATGTTGACACGGGTGCTACTGCTTCTGAAAATGTTGACACGGGTGCTACTGCTACTGAGAAGGTTGACACGGGTGCTACTGAGTCTGAGAAGGTTGA
>NW_024729094.1:1453027-1499500 GCF_018991925.1 Homarus americanus
ACTTGTATATTATTATTTGTAATTCGTAACCCATTCCCCAAATATGTAACTGTAAATTTTCAGCCTTCTGGCTGCCAAGCTCTTTCAATAAACCGTTAATTATTATTATTATTATTATTATTATTATTATTATGCAGAAGGAAAACCCATCCATTAGTAACCAATAATGCCCAGATAGAATAAAAAGGCAGAGGGACCCTCCTGGGTCTCTATATATCCACAAGAGGTTACCCCCATCATGTCCACACCAGGAAGGAAAAGAAAGAAAGAGAGCTGAAAAAAACTATACCGCTTTAACGCGTTTCATGATAAAATAAAACTCCTCCTGATTACATCACTTATCATACCGATATTAACTTACCCAGCAGTACCTCTTCAAACTATGAGCACCACCCAATTATTAAAATTACAGGTGGTCCAAAATGTAGCCCTGAGATTCGTCACAGGTAAAAGATACCCTTCACCAGAACCACAGCCGAGATCCATAGAGACCTGGGAATAAAATCCATCAACCAGCAGCTGCACACCCTGGTGAGCAGAGTCTGGCAAAAGATGGAACGTTCAGAGCAAGAACTCCTTCAAAGACTCCCACCAGACAACGACAACAACCATACATGGTTCCCAAAAGCTACCAAATCTTAAAAGGTACATTACCACCCCTGATCTATACGGCCAGGTAATAGAAAACCTCCCGAGACCAGTATCCGTCAGTAGGGTCGGCGGAATATGAAATAAGGCCTTCAAAACACCCATATATGGGATAGGGAAGGCTGTCTAGCGCCTGTGTCAACGATACAACCCCAACACACTATTAACTTAGCTAACTCATAGCAAGGCGGTCAGCCCACCTCCCCCTACCTCCCAAATTTCTTCAATTTCCGAACTATAACTTCCTTCCTCCACCTCTAATCTTCTTTCAAACTCTCTTTCTCTACCCAAAAAAGGGGAAGGGAAAAAAAGAGAGGAGGAGGAAAAGCAGGGGAAGGGAACGGAGGAGGGAAAACGGGGGAAGGGAGAGGAAGAGGATGAAAAGCAGGGGGAGGGAGAGGAGGGAAAAACGGGGGAAGGAGAGGAGGGGGAGGGAAAAACGGGGGAAGGAGAGGAGGGGGAGGGAAAAACAGGAGGAGAGGAGGGGCCGTGAGAAGGGGGAAGGCGAGTAGGGGACTGGGAGAAGAAGGAGGAGGAATAGAAAGGGGATGGGAGAAGAAGAGGTGAGTAAAGAGGTGACGTGTGGGAATTCCCCCTCAGCTGTAAACATTACTACAGGACTTTGTTGTGTACTTGACCGAATACAGAAATGAATCATTCAAAGGAATACAAATTAGTCTTTTCATGGAGTATACATAATTATTATTCCAGTCTAAACTCATTAATAAATAAAACAAACACAAGTGAAAGAGAATTGGTCCATCAATATCCCAAGTATTTTCAAATTAGTGATGAACAAGCTTTTGATGACGTGTGTGTGTGTGTGTGTTTGAGACCTTGTGTGTGAGTTTCAAAACAAGTTAAAATAACCTCAGCTGACGCCCATTTCCAGGATATAATTATTCTGATATAAAATACGGTTAACTAGAAAAACAGGACACTTTTACAGAAACAAGTTATGTTTTTGTCATCGTACAAATGGATTTCAGGGTTATAGTAAATGTTTAAGCTCCTGGCCTGAATAATACAGACTAATTCTGTATGTCATCATGAGCAAGAGGTAAGAGTGTGTGTGTGTGTGTGTGTGTGTTGGGATGTGTGTGTGTGTGTGTGTGTGTGTGTGTGTGTGTGTGTGTGTGTGTGTTGGGATGTGGGAGTGTGTTAGGGTGTTGATATTATACGGCTCTCCCGCACTAGATGTACCCCTCCAAACGTGCAACATCTGTGACGAACCTGGCAGGTCCCGTATTGACCTCTGGAGTCACCTCAGAGCTCACCAAACGAAGGTGTGTGCGTGTGTGATGACTCAGTGGGCAAGGCTGGGATTCGTTCATTGCTGGTCTGAAAGTTTTCTCCCAACCTGTCCCAGAAATTACTCAAAACTGCACAGAACAAACACTAGGGTGGAAAAGTTGTCACGCCACAGTACAAATACATGGTCGCTCTTTTAAACGAGAACCCTAAATGATTATTATATTTCAGGACGTGCAATAAACAGGAACCTAAAAATTAATGGGAATAAAGTCTGTACAGTCGGAAACCATATTCTCTAGCCCACCTGGGTCGGTGCTGGAGGTTAGTACAGTGTCCTTTCTGGACGGGGGCCCACTCTAACTATCACGAGGCAACACACGCACGAACACACACAGTCATAGTACGGCTGTATAGATGACATTATGTATAAATATTGTATATGGTATTTTATACTCTGCATTATATTCATTATATATGAACACGAAGAAAAATTACCATCGGTTGTAGTTACGAAAGTATGAATGGAAATAAACACTTACAAACCACCCAGTGAGTCCACACAACGTTTACAGCGCTTGTGTGTGTGTGTGCCAGATCACAATGCTTCCACCACACCCCATCATTCGCGTAACTATATGAAAAATCGTGTTTAATTTAGCTACATATTTCAAAAGCCTTAAATTAGATGTGGATCAGTCACTCCTCATTTGACACACTTATAGTGTAATACTTTGACCATCCCACCTGGGCACATGGAGGCCCACGGTAACTCTCACGGGGCAACAAACGCACGAACACACAAGTTATGATATGAACCCTTCCAGGCTTCACTATCATTATCATCTTATGTTCATCGTGCTCTGTATCTTGGTAACTAGTCATAGTATCAATACATGACAGTGTTATTAGTATAATATTGTAACTTTTTACTTACAGTTTTGTTGTAAATCATGGACAGGAAGGATACATAAATTGTAATATCAAGTGTATGGTTCGCTCAAAGTCACCCCAAGTCAGACAACGCGTCACACAAAGTTACACTGTGTGTGTGTGTGTGTGTGTGTGTGTGTTCTGTAACATTAAGCTTCATCCTTAGTAGGTAAGATGTTTCATAAAGAGGTTTCTCCCATTCGTCATTGTGAGCATCGTCCCAGAGCACATTGCTTCCACCAAAACCATGGTTCATCCTTATTTCCCTTCTTCCGTGTAACTATATCCATATGGCTAAGTGCTTGCTTTTCATTTCTTTATTTACCAAAATAATGTGGATCAGTTACTCGTTATTTAACACATGCATGCAGTTAGAGCATCAAGATTGTTTTGTAGGCATGACTATTGGTCAATTGAAACCCAAAAAATATTTGTCACATTTATTATGCATAAACAGTGTAAACATATCTATATGATTATTGTAGTATATAACATATATTTAATGTCTGGATATATTCCCAAGAGTTATGCATATCAGTGCATAGATTCTGTAAGCACATTTATGTGATTTGATTTTGATTTTGCCGCTTGCAGCGGCTACTTTATTGTGCACCCCACACTCATCCTGTGAGCGGTAGCGCAAAAGGATTACAGAGTAGGGTTTACAAAGGGTCATAATAATTAACCCCGGTTGTCAGGATATTATGGCACTGAGAGTTACACAGTATTTCATTTACATTATTTGTTTAGTTCTATACATAAAGGGTAACTTATTCACAAATGCGTGAGAACAGGCGTGTGAGGCAGTATGTCTGGCCTCACACTTTGTTATTCACATTTACGTGGAAGTGACGTAAAACCACATTTTGGGGGTTTCAATTAACCAATAGTCATGCGTACAAAACAATCTTGATGCTCTAACTGCATGCATGTGTTAAATAACGAGTAACTGATCCACATTATTTTGGTAAATAAAGAAATGAAAAGCAAGCACTTAGCCATATGGATATAGTTACACGGAAGAAGGGAAATAAGGATGAACCATGGTTTTGATGGAAACAATGTGCTCTGGGACGATGCTTACAATGACGAATGGGAGAAACCTTTTTATGAAACATCTTACCTACTAAGGATGAAGCTTAATGTTACAGAACACACACACACACACACACATACACACACAGTGTAACTTTGTGTGACGCGTTGTCTGACTTGGGGTGGCTTTGAGCGAACCATACACTTGATATTACAATTTATGTATCCTTCCTGTCCATGATTTACAACAATAACTGTCGGTAAAAAGTTACAATATTATACTAATAACACTGTCATGTATTGATACTATGACTAGTTACCAAGATACAGAGCACGGTGAACATAAGATGATAATGATAGTGAAGCCTGGAAGGGTTCATATCATAACTTGCGTGTTCGTGCGTATGTTGCCCCGTGAGAGTTACCTTGGGCCTCCATGTGCCCAGGTGGGATGGTCAAAGTATTACACTATAAGTGTGTCAAATGAGGAGTGACTGATCCACATGTAATTTAAGGTTTTAGAAATATGTAGTTAAATTAAACACGATTTTTCATATAGTTAGGCGAATGATGGGGTGTGGTGGAAGCATCGTGGTCTGGCGCACACACACACACAAGCGCTGTAAACGTTGTGTGGACTCATTGGGTGGTTTGGAAGTGTTTATTTTCATTCATGCTTTCGTAACTGCAACCTATGGTAATTTTTCTTCGTGTTCATATATAATGAAGATAATGCAGAGTATAAAATGCCATATACAATATTTATACATATTATCATCTATACAGCCGTACTATGACTGTGTGTGTTCGTGCGTGTGTTGCCTCGTGATAGTTAGAGTGGGCCCCCGTCCAGAAAGGACACTGTACTAACCTCCAGCACCGACCCAGGTGGGCTAGAGAATATGGTTTCCGAGTGTACCTGTTTATTACATGTCCCCAAAATATAGTAATAAATTACGGTTCTCGAATAAAAAAGTGACCCTGTACCATACACCACAATACACGTGGCAGACAACACGTGGTGTGACACTGCTTCACCAGGACCGTTCCTCACCAATCGTCAAGGCGACAAACTTCTCTAATGACCAAAGTTTGAGTCGAGTGATACACGATGATGAAAATTTAAATATTATTTGAGCGGAAGTTTTATACGAAATTCTTCTGCCACGATCTTACTTTACTGAAACAATCTTACTTTACTGAAACAAATTAATTGGAGAAATTTTATGTAATCTGTTTTATGTTAGAGCGAGAGACAAGTTACTGTGGTTGAGTCGACAGCAGCTGGGAAGGTCTTCCCAGTCACGTGTGTTTACTCCAGTCTCAATCATTCCTTGAAATTATTCATCTCTGTTTCTTCTGAATCGGCTGCTTGTCCAATTAACCAGTCCGTTCACACATATTTATATTTGGGTTTTAAGTAACGAAACCCAAGCGGTAGTTCCTTTGTTTTATTATAAAAGGTTGTATATATAATTCCTGAGTGTATATCAACCGTAAGTCTCACTGTCTAGGAGTGAATGAGAAAGGGACGGCGTTTATGTATGATAAACGTTAGGTCACGTCCTTACGATATGAGTTGAGGTGAGCTACTGAAGCTTAGGGGCATCGCAGTGCGTGCTTACAGAAATGCTGAGCTATGGGTCTCGCCCTCTTGGGTGAGTTGCCCGCTCACGTGTCCATCTCATGTCTTACTCATAGACAGTGGAAAGTTACAGGGGGTGAATCTGAATATAATATCAGATGTATTGACCCATTTATATAATACGTTCTGTTGATGAGACAGGGGCCTATTACACTTCCTTCACCTGCTTGACTTTTTATAACCTTCTCACCTCCTTGAATTTTTCATACATGACCTTCCACTCACCATTAACACCTTCACTAAGGGACGTTATACTTTTAGTAGTTTATTTGGTTAACGCCAGATGATTTTATTCAGCACAGAGGGAGCCTATACACAAGGGGTTAATCTATAGGAAAAAACAAGATATAATGATAAAGAAAAACTCAAAACGTTGCATTGTATTTCTATGTAAAAGTTCAATGAATTCCTTTTGTGGCTCTACAGACATCACGGCGCATTTGGATTTATTTTAATACTTTTTGAAACATCATATAGAACTGTTCTAACAGCCACACGTATCCGTTACTGTATATTTTCCAAAATTGCTGAACATTGGTGGAACAAAAACTTAACTTCTGACACAGCCCCGAGGAAAAAGTCGAGGGTTTGCTTAGATAGGGAGAGCGAACCGGTCAAGGCGGCCCACACTCGATCAATAAAATTTACTCAGTACATTGACAGCAATAGTTCATCAAAATCCGTCTGTCACTAACGGTGCAGTAATATTGTTCAATGGTCAGTTGCGGTCTTGTCGTTGACGCTTGAGGTTCTGCATCACCAACCATGAAAATTGACAGTGACGCTTGTGTAGCTCCTGCTCTCGCAGCTTCGCTAGGCAAGGATAAGAAAACAAGGCGCAAACAGAGATGCTGGGGCCCAAAAAGTGGCTGAAGAAGCAGAATCATTACACTCACAAGAATCATTTATCTGAATTGTGATGCAATGAGCCAGTCGACTACAAGAATTTCCTGCGAATGGATGGAGAATGTTTCAACAAGTTACTGCAGATGGTTACACCACTTATTGAAAAACAAAATACAGTGATGCGAGAAGCTGTTCCTCCAGGTCAGCGGCTACCAATAACTGCGGTACCTGGCCACTGGGAACACGTATGAGGACCATAAATTTATAAGTGCTATATCGCCACAATCGATAGTCCCAATTATAATAGAAACCTGTGAAGCTATAACACTGTGTCTCAAAGATTATATACAGGTAAGGATACAAATATTGCTTAAATAAAAATGAAATATTCTGAGGATACATACATTATGGAAATGTACAGGCGTTGCACACAACATCATATTGATAATTTCCTTAGAACAGTGATAAAGTAAAATAATATAACAATGGGCATTGATAATACTGTAATGACATCTTCCACAGCGCAGGGAGTTCACGATATAGCTATATACATTCCAAGATGAACCTCCTGTCCTCCTTTTTTGTGGAACCTGACATGTTTACCAGTTGACCTCCTGACACAGACTGACGAAATATTGCGCAATATAAACGTGATTGCCACCAACCACTCAATATTATTCAGATCCCGTCAATATATATATTTTTTCAATATTTTGTGCAAACCTTCAATATCACCCACACATGATCAATAATACTGTCAGTATCAAATACTGAGTCAATAATATTGATCGTGAATGGGCCGCTAAGATGATCTCCTGCACCCATCTATGGCCATAGCAGGAAGAAATTAATAACTCACTGAAGAAATAATAAATAAAAATGTATAAAATAATAATGTTATTGTTAAAATAAAAATTCCCTTAAGAATTCTTTATTATTTCGCTTTTTGCAGAACCCATTGTATCACTAGGCTACCCGCTACCACAGGAATTGTCATATTCATCTGTGAACCCGAGTAGGCTACCCTGCCAGTCCTACACTAAACTACCCTTAAGTAACTTATAACTGAGCTCACTGATAACCACAGAGTGCACTTATTTTTGATGGATGTGGAATTTTAAAACACAATAGTTTAATTCGTGAGCATTACATGGTGTTAAAGCATTCAATAAAAATAATATGTGGATGTTTTGCAAATGAGATACTTTTAATGTGGGTAACTGGCAACTTGGCATTAGTTCCTGCTTGGTGACAGACTCAGGTAACAACTGCCTAATACAGTCTTGTAGTTGATAAATAAAGCCTGATATTACATGTACCTTAATTCATAGAAGAATCGTCAATCTAACCTGTAACATAACTCACAGGACCATTAATTTACCTGCACCATAACTCACAGAACCATTAATTTACCCGTACCATAACTCACAGAACCATTAATTTACCTGCACCATAACTCACAGAACCAATAATTTACCTGTACCATAACTCACAGAACCATTAATTTACCTGTACCATAACTCACAGAACCATTAATTTACCTGTACCATAACTCACAGAACCATTAATTTACCTGTACCATAACTCACAGAACCAATAATTTACCTGTACCATAACTCACAACCATTAATTTACCTGTACCATAACTCACAGAACCATTAATTTACCTGTACCATAACTCACAACCATTAATTTACCTGTACTATAACTCACAGAACCAATAATTTACCTCCACCATAACTCACAGAACCAATAATTTACCTGTACCATAACTCACAGAACCAATAATTTACCTGTACCATAACTCACATAACCATTAATTTACCTGCACCATAACTTACAGAACCATTAATTTACCTGCACCATAACTCACAGAACCAATAATTTACCTGTACCATAACTCACAACCAATAATTTACCTGTACCATAACTCACAGAACCATTAATTTACCTGTACCATAACTCACAACCAATAATTTACCTGTACCATAACTCACAGAACCATTAATTTACCTGTACCATAACTCACAGAACCATTAATTTACCTGTACCATAACTCACAGAACCATTAATTTACCTGTACCATAACTCACAGAACCATTAATTTACCTGGACCATAACTCACAGCCAGAAAGCCCTAATTCATCTCCTAACAGGTTTAACAGGTGAGATATATTATAAATTATTTCATAAAAGTTAAAAATAAAAGGATCGTCCACTTGACCAGCTGTAGATAATGACCGAAAAAAATAAATATTACTAATTTAACGCTTATATGAGCTTTACCCATGAATATAAATAATTTCTACTCTAGTTTACATATCATTAATGTTTCATCCTAGCAATATAATTTTTGTATTATGATAATTAGTCTGTCTATATCAAGGTAAATAGATTTATTGTATCAAAACTATAAGAATATCGTTATATTTTGTATGTTTTCTAGTTATCTTTTAAAAATATAATTAAGACATTCAAGTATCATCTTGTAAACTTTTTTTAGGTAAATATGTTAAGATTGACAAAGAAATTAACATAGCTTAAGATTATTAACTCCTTCACTACAGGACCACCACTTTTAATATTTAAATTGTTCAACACCAGACGATTTTATTGAACACAGAGGGGACCTATACACAAGGGTTAATACACCATCTCCACCAAGGTCTTACTCTTAAATAATAGATTATATCACTCAAATTAACTAGAAGAACAGAACAAAAGAAAACAAACCTAATCAACAATACCGTACCGTATGGTCGTTCGTTAGGTTGCACAGTAGTTTGCGATACATGTGGTTGGCTCCAGTGCTCTGGTTCATCACTGATTTCAAACTCATTATTTTCTTGTTTCTTAACCAAATTTGTATTGTTTATTAAAATAATTATCTCATTTATCCTAGTTATTAAATATAAAGAAAAATAGTGATGCACAGTATATTATCATTCAGGTGATTATTTCAGATTATCTCTACCTAGTCTACACCTACAGCCACTAGCGACATCTGACCAGTAACCATTACACATCATACGTCTTGTCCCACAAGCTGACTGACTACGTTAACACTCGCTCCAAAACTATCTTTACGATTTTGTGCGAAACAATATGACACAACGGACGAAGGATTTTGACAACCCTAACGAGACAACAGGAGTGGCAGTGTTCATTTTGAAACTCATCAGACCCCTCCATAAAGATACCTTTTGGGGAGTGTGTGTGCGAGTGTACCCTTCTTCTTCTCCTCCTCCTTATACTTCTCCTCCTCCTCCTCCTCCTCCTACTCTGAGACTCATCCTCAACCTATCAACCTCATACTCATGTTATCAGCAACTCAATACCAAAACTAGTTCCTTATCTCCTGTTACAAATAAATACGAGATACGAAACAATTTGTGTTGTTTGGGTCAATCTTCGCCGTGATGGATGGGGATATAGCGTTTCTGACGTGTAAATCGTCAAAACAATTGAAATCCAAATTCACTCCATCTTGGTGATGGAGGTTGATGGACGATGGCTGTTGTTGTCTCAATGAGTTGCATTTGTCAAAGAAAAGAGCATGGATAATGTAGCGGGTGGATAATGTAGCGGGTGGGTAGTGTAGCGGGTGGGTAGTGTAGCGGGTGGAGAGTGTAGATGGATAACAAAGCTATTCTAATAAAGGAATCATCCTAACATTTTTCTAATTAACTGCCTAACGGCCCTAACCCCTTCAGTACAGGGACGCCACATTTAAAATTTTATTTGGATAACGTAGGACGATTTTATTCAGCACAAAGGGTTAATGTTTTTATGAAATAGGAAATATAGTGGCGATTATATTTGAATGCAATTCTTCAGTTTAGCTTTAATTTATTGTATTTATTGATCATCTTTAATTTATCTTCCATTATATGTGGATCTGGTGAGTCTGGTCCGCCTGACACTCACCAGCAACTGACAGCCGGGACAACTTGCTCCTCTACTGAACTTTAGACCTTCACAAACTTCTCCAGGTACAAGTTATCCCACCTTCTCCACCGTTAACTCTCTACCTGGGATCCTCGCGCTTGACTCAGATACAGGCGTGGCTGACTAACTCTTGAGGGCGACCTGTCACCTCTTACCTGCCTCACACAACAATAACACTGGGAATATGATCTGCCTCCCTCCTTCACCTGGGGCTATAAGACTTGGTCACCTAGCTATACTGACCTGGAGTTATAATGCTTGGTCACCTCGCTATAGTGACCTGGGATTATAACACTTGTTCACCTGGCTTTAATGACCTGGGGTTATAATGCCTGGTAACCTCGCTATAGTGACCTGGGATTAGAAGGCTTACGCCCGTATTATTAAACAGCATCTTCCCTTGAAGAGAGTCGTCGTGTTTAAACCCGAGTTTTAAACTAAATGAATCCTGAGGGACACCGCAGTACTGTTCTTAAAGGGGTGGTGTGGCGGTAAAATGAACTAATTCCAATAAAACTAATTTATAATATTGGATTTAGTTAATTTTACCGCCACACCACCCCGTTAAGTACAGTACTGCGGTGTCCCTCAGGACTCATTTAGTTTAAAACTCGGGTTGAAACACGACGACCCTCTTCTGGGGAAGAAGGTGTTTAATAATACAGGCTTTAGTCACCTCCATATAGTGACCTGGGGTAATAACACTTGGTCACCTCGTTATAGTGACTGGGGTAATAATGCTACACCTCAAACACACAAACACTTTTTCACTACACTAGTACAAATAGCATCAACAAAATAGCACAAAATATCCATCACATAATGTCACAACAAAAGTATTAAACTCACCACAACTATAACGCAACTGACACAAATGCAATTCTATAATAACTTCTATAACACCACGGTTATCTAATATACTATAGGACTAGGCGTGTGTCTGTTTGTGTGTGTCTGTTCTGGGCAGCCGAAACGGCACAATCGTTTTTCATCAAACTTGGTGGAAAAATCGTAAAAAAATCGTAGAGTGGAACAAACCTGGTCCCATGTCGATGGTTTCTTTAGGAAGGCACTAGTTAACAATTTTATTTAAGATGGAAAATGATGCAAGTCTACGGACTTGGCGCACCCTAATTAACCATGTAAGTCTACGGACTTGGCACACCCTCATTCGTTGTACACTGTCACGAGCGTTCAAACTCTCACAAGGGCACGAACGTGTATGGGGTGCCAGGACGTGTCCACATGCCATTGGGCCTATGCTCCATCCCTCAGGGACCCACTGCTACTCAGAGATCCCCTGCTAGTCTAGTCTGGGTACACGAAGCACCCAGTTACTGTGTGTTGCCATGAGGAGGCATAGCAGGAGTCTCGATGGTGAAGAGGATGTGTACTGGCAGGGGAAGACTTATGGAAGTTGCTTCCCTGTTCGCTACCAGGGATAGCCAACGGCAGCAGCTGAAACCGAGAGGGAGCAAGCAGTGCTTGCACCTTGAGGATAATACTGCCACAGTAAGGCAATTTGACATAGGATAGTCGACAAAACTATCAGGTGCATATTTCCATGAGGATCCTTTGTTTAGGCTTACGCCTGGTCTATAATCAGTAATAGCATGTCTACAGGAGTATTAGTGAAAGTTTATTTGATATAATTCCACAAGCATTCCATTGATTTTGGACTATCCACGGCAGGGGGATCACTACCACAGTTCTACATTCTATGGTTTAATAATATAGAACTTCACATAATACGCACAAACGGGGTGAAATGCAGGTGCAGATACACGCAGGTAAACATAGGAGCCAATATGCTTATCGATAATGTTTAACAAACACAATTACTGAATCTAGCCAAGGATTCTATACAGCAGGAGGTTGACTCACTCAGTGTCGCCAGCGGCTGCTAAATATAAAGCACTTTAAGCCTATTGCACCTTACATGACATCAGATGATTCAATAAAAATAATATATATATAGTCAGTAACTTATTGACATCCAACTTTAGATATCTAAGAATAATGTCTCAAAATCGATCAATCACTGACCCCCGGCCTAAGCCTCAAAAGAATAGTTTCGTTTCTTTTTTTTTTTAGATCGTGAGGGATGGATCGATCGATCACTGACCCCCGGCCTGAGCCGCGAAAAATAGTTTCATTTGCTTCCTTTTTTTTTTTTAGATCGTGCGAGATGGATCTATCGACCACTGACCCCCGGCCTAAGCCGCAGAAGAACAGTTTCGTTTTTTCTTTTTTTAGAATGTGGGGATGGTTCGATCAATCACTGACCCGGCCTAAGCCTCAAAGAATAGTTTCGTTCTTTATTTTTTAGATCGTGAGGATGGATCGATCGATCACTGACCCCGGCCTGAGCCGCGAAAAATAGTTTCATTGCTTCTTTTTTTTTTTTTAGATCGTGCGGGATGGATCTATCGACCACTGACCCCGGCCTAAGACGCGAAAGATAGTTTCTTTTTTTTTTTAGATTGTGGGGGATGGATCGATCGATCACTGACCCCCGGCCTTTCCGCTAAGAATAGTTCTTTTTCCTTTTTTTTTTTTTAGATCGTGGTGGATGGATAGATCGATCACTGAGCCGTGAAAGAAGTTTAGTTTCGTTTCATTTTTATTTTTTATTTTTAGATCGTGGGGATGGATCGAACAACCACTGACCCGGCTGAGCCGCTGAAGAATAGTTTCGCTTTTTCCTTTTTTTTTTTTAGATCGTGGGGGATGGATCGATCGATCACTGAGCCGTGAAAGAAGTTTAGTTTCGTTTCATTTTCTTTTCATTTTTTAGATCGTAGGGGATGGATCGATCAACCACTGACCCGGCCTGAGCCGCTGAAGAATAGTTTCGCTTTTTCCTCTTTTTTTTTAGATCGTGGGGATGGATCGATCGATCACTGACCCCGGCCTGAGCCGCTAAAGAATAGTTCACTTTATCTTTTTTTTTTAGATCGTGGGGATGGATCGATCAACCACTGACCCCGGCCTGAGCGCTGAAGAATAGTTCGCTTTTTCCTCTTTTTTAGATCGTGGGGATGGATTGATCGATCACTGACCCCGGCCTGAGCCGCAAAAATATTTCCGTTTTTTTCTTTTTTTTTTTTTTTTTAGATCGTGGGGATGGATCGGTCAACCACTGACCCCGGCCTGAGCTGTAAAGAATAATTTCGTTTCTTTTTTTCGTGGGGGATGGATCAATGGACCACTGACCCCGGCCTGAGCCGTGAAAGAATAGTTTGTTTCTTTTTTTACATCGTGGGGATGGATCGATCGATCACTGACCCCGGCCTGAGCTGTGAAAGAATAGTTTCGCTTATTTTTTTTTAGATCGTGGGGGATGGATCAATGGACCACTACCCCGGCCTGAGCTGTGAAAGAATAGTTTCGTTTCTTTTTACATCGTGGGGGATGGATCGATCGATCACTGACCCCCGGCCTGAGCCGTGAAAGAATAGTTTCGTTTCTTTTTTTTTTTACATCGTGGGGGATGGATCGATCGATCACTGACCCCCGGCCTAAGCCGTGGCAGTAAAGTTTGTTATTACTGTACAAATCTTGCTTGGGACTTTGGTCAATGACTCACAATTCAGACAGTTCGTGTGGTATGAACTCATAATTTGAAAAATAATGAAGTTGGAATTTTGTGTAGTGTAATGAGTGGCTGATAGTCAGGATAATAATGAAGATGGTTGTTAGGGTGATAGTGAAGAATTGTTAGTGTGACAGTGACGATAGTGGAGATGTTAGGATGAATAGTGAGGGTGATAGGGAAAATGGTTCTTAGGCTGATAGTGAAGATTTTTTCGGGTGATAGTGAAGCTGTTAGGATGAATAGTGAGGATAATAGTGAAGATGTTAGGATGAATAGTACAGGTGAGAGTGAATATTGTTATCAGGTTGATAATGAAGATGTGTATTAAGATGATAGTGCAGATATGTGTTCGGATGATAGTGAAGTTTTGTTAGGATGATAGTGAGGGTGATAGTGAAGATATGTCTGAGGATGATAGTGAGGGTGATAGTATCGATGTGTAGTGAGGGTGAAAATTAAGACGATTTTTAGGATGATAGTGAAGATGTGTGTTAGGATGATGTATGTGTTCTGGGTATCAAGTTCTATCTACAGGAGCAAACACAAACACCTGTAGAGTTTTCGATGGTTCTATTTCCTGGATAAACAGAGATACACAAGGGAGGTGGCGCTCCTTACTCTGTATGGGGGTCAACTAGCCTCTAGGCGACATGTGGCAAGTGATACATTAACAGCTCCCATATGTCGCCAGGCACATTAATTAAGCGTGTGGGACATGGTAAATACATTGCCACACGCTGCTAGCTAGGCTGAATAAATAATGTATATAAATGGAGCACATACATAATATACATACATAATATACATACAGCATACATAATATACATACAGATGATAGTGAGGATGTGTATGATGATAGTGAAGATGTGTTAGGATGATAGTGAAGATTGTTCATGTTCTGGGTAATAAGTTCAATATACAGGAGCGAACACAAACACCTGTATAGATTTTGTAGGTTCGATTTACTGGACAAGAGATATGTACACAAGGGGAGTAGCGCTCTTCAACCTGTCCACTGGTCAACTGCTCTATAGACGACGTATGGCAAGTGATACATTAGCAGCTTCCATACGTCGCCAGGCACATTAATTAAGCATGTGGGACATTGATAAATACATTGCCACACGCTGCTAGCTAGGCTAAATAAATAATACATAAATGGAGCACATACATAATATACATAGCATAATATAAATACAGCATACAGAATATACATACACCTCCCTCCCCCCTATACGCTCATAGCAAAGTCTTGAGCGGACCTTTTCTTTTGGATCCGTTCTGAGCGTCGAGGGACTAGATCACTGGGAAGGGTATGGGACTCAACACTGGTGGCGGGGTCAGCAGAAGGCATTGTTACGGGGCGGAGAAAACGGCGGTTCCTCCACCACACACGACCACTGGGTAACCGCACCTGGTAGTCCCGTGACCTACCGAGACCCATGACTACGCCTACTTTGTCCCAACGTAGGGAGGTCGGGTCCTGAACACGGACTTGGGTGCCGACACTCAACCTGGGGAGAGAACGGGCGTGGTCGTTGTAGCGGGCGACGACGTCCTGAACACGTTCGGCGGCTCGGCGATCACAATCCTCTGTCTTGGCCTGCCACTCCTTGGAGAAGGATTGAGGGTGAGCAGGGACACAAGAACGAAGGGGGCGTCCATACAAAACCTGGGCAGGGGAGCGTCCGGTGTAGTTAGGTGTGTTGCGGAGTTCAAGAAGACCCCGGTCGAAGGCCTCGCAGTCAATGTTCCCAGAAGGGGCCACCTTAAGGATGAGGTGCTTCAGGGATTTGACAGCAGCCTCAGCGTGGCCGTTGGACTGCGGGTAATGGGGCGATGACAACACATGCCGGACTCCCCATCGGTCGAGGAACACAGCAAAGTCCCGGCTTGTGAACTGAGGCCCTCCGTCGGTTCGCAGGCGCACAGGAACGCCCACGTCACGGAAGTAGTGGCGGAACCTGCTGATGGTGGCGGCAGACGTCGTGTCATTACCGCACTTGATGACAACCGGCCAACCAGAGAGACGGTCGATGATAACAAGGAAGGACTTTCCTGACACAGAGAAAAAGTCGGCTGACACAGACTCAAAGGGGCGGGTGGGGTTGTCGTCACTCATGAAGGGTTCCTGCTGCTGGCTGGGTTGTAATACTTGGCAGGGCTCACACGCACGGACAACATTGGAGATGTCGGAGTTGATGCCGGGCCAGAACACAGTCTGTCGTGCACGTCGTTTGGTGGCTTCAGCTCCACGGTGACTGTCGTGAAGGCGAGCCAAGACGTGGGGACGTGATGCAGCAGGGACAACTACACGTGCTCCGTACAGAACAAGGTCTCCGTCGCAGTAGAGTTCATTGCGGAGTTTCCAATACGGGAGCAGGGTGTTGTGAAGATCGTAGCGGTTGCTAGGAAATCCATTCCTCACACACTCGACAAGTCGGACGTAGGAAGGGTCATCTCGGGCCGCTGTTCGAAGGTCCTCCATTGCCTTGTCGTCATCTGGTGACAGGTCCGAACGAAGGGATTGGACGGCATGGAGAGTGACCACAGTCCTGATGGAAAGAGCGAGGTCGGCGTCGAGCACATGGTCTTCTGGAGTAGGGCGGCCGACAGGAGAGCGGGATAAGGCATCAGGGATGCAGAGCTCCTCACCAGCACGCCACACTGCTGTGAAGATGTACGCCGAGAGGTTCTCTTTCAGACGCTGGAGGCGAGGGTTCTCAACGGCGTCCAGCGTGTAGTGGTTGAGGATCGGGACAAGCGGGCGATGGTCGGTCACAAGGTGAAAGTGTTGCAGGCCTATGAGGTAAAACCTACACTTGGACATCGCCCAAACCACAGCCAACAGCTCCAACTCAATAGCGGCGTAGCGCGTCTCAGCGTCAGAGAGGAAACGCGAGCCACACTGGACGAGCCGGAACTGCCCTCCACCATGATCCTGCAGTAGGGCGCATCCCACGCCATACAAGCGCGAGGCATCTGTCTGCAGAACTGTCGGCAAGGCTGGGTCAAACGTGGCGAGGACAGGTGGACGAGACAGGGCCTGTTTCACTCGCTGGAAGGCCTTGTCGTGGTCGGGGGTACACAGGAATGTCCTCTTGGGGCTCATCAGGGGGCGAAGTGGTTGAGCAGCTGCGGAGATGTCCGACGAAAACTCTGCCAACTGGTTGACGAGACCGATGAAGGACCTCAAGTCGGTGAGGCTAGCAGGGGTGGGAAAATCCGTGATGGCGCGGACCTTTTCCGGGTCAGCTGCGATACCATTCCCTGAGAGGGTGTACCCACAAAAGTCGACTGAAGAGCTGGCCAGAACAAACTTGTCGGCATTCAGGGTAATGCAGTGCTTCCGGCACCTGTTGAGTACCTCGTAGATACGGCAGAGGTGATCCATATAATCCTCGTCGTACACGAGTATGTCGTCGACCACTTTCACGCAGCTTGCCAGACCTTGTAGAGCCATATCACCTCGAAGACAGAAAGCGTCTCCTGTAGCGGCGAATCCCATGGGGCCACGGCAATAACTGTAACGTCCATGCGGGGTGATGAAAGTTGTGAGTGGTCGGTCTTCTTCGGCAAGCTCTATCTGCCAGTATCCACACAAGGCGTCCATCATCGTGAAGAAGCGCGCTTTCGGGTTCACACTGCGTATAGCTGCAAAGGGCGTGGGAGAAGGGTGCGCAGGACGAGACACCTGGCTGTTGAGCTTGGAGAGGTCAGTGGTGATCCGAACACCACCTTTAGGTTTTGCGACAACAACCATAGGGTGACACCATGGAGACGGGTCATCGCCGGTTGGTACAATAATTTCTTGGGCGACCATGGAGTCCAGCTCGTTTTTGACCGCCTCGCGGAAGGCCAGGGGAACCAGTCGAGGGGTGTAAATAGCGAAGGGCTTCGCGTCGTCCCTCAGGTGGATCCTCATGTGGGGACCTGCCATCTTCTTGAGAGGCTTGGATTCCAGAGCGGACTTGGTCACCAGAACGTCGCTGAATTCCTTCAGGAAGTACTTCCGAGCATCCGAAGGAGAGGTGTCACTGGCAAGAGGCAGGGGTAGGGCGGCAGCAGGGTCGTTGCTGCTCCCTTTTTGCACCCTGTTGGCGTGTTTTACCTCAAGAATAGGTTTGGGGAAGTCCTGGGAGATGATGGCCAACTCTTGACAATGTCTGTAGGACAGCAAAGGAGTCGGGACACCGTTATGCACATCAATCCAGGCTTGACACGACCTGTTGCCAAAGGTGACTTGTGCTTGGAGTGAACCCAGGGCCGGGGTCATCTGTGAACCATCTGCCATAAAGCGGAGATCCTTGGGGGGCGGTCCTAGATCACTTGGAGAGAGCCCCAAGCATTGCAAATGCTGGGGACCGATGACTGTAGCATCAGCGCCGGTGTCGGGCAACATCTGAAGACGGGATGACACACTGCGGTAGGTCACAATGACACTGATGTACTGGGGGACTTTGGTCCTGGGACGCGGGGGGGAGCACACATTCCTAATATGGCTCGAGCGTTGTCCAGGGTCGTCATGCTTCTGATTGGAAGACTGTGGGCGGCCCTCTCTGGTGGAAGGGAGCTGAAGCTTCCGCCGACGCTGTCCCTTGGGTTTGTTGGAAGGGCAACACTTGTCATAGTGGCCCAGACGACCGCACACATTGCACTGGACGCGTTTGGCTGGGCACCGTACTGTGAGTGACCAGTGGCCCTTACGGTCACAACTGTTGCATGTAGACTCAGCAGCTGGACACACCTGTGTTCCGTGCTGCTTACCACAGTTGTTACAAAATGAACCGGGCGTGGACGTGGTGGGCGAAGGCGTAGGAACAGACTTCTTGTCCTTGTACCGGGACACAGCGCGTACAGCTGTAGGGGGAGCTCGGATGGCAGAGGTGGCACACCTGGCAGCCTCATAGGAGCGACATATCGTCAACATATCCTGAAGAGAAGAGGAAGAGTCGAGGGAGGTGAGGCGTTGGACAAGTTCCTCGTCCTTAACACCCATCAGGATCACCTGCTTCAACTGGGTCTCCTCGCACTGCTGGTGGTGGCCTAGACATATATCTACCTCTTCCGAGGCTCTCTTAAGACGTACATAAAAGGCGTCAAAAGTCTCACCATCCATCTGTCTGCAGCTAAACAATTCCCTCCTGCGCAGAGCTTCATTCTGCTGTCCTTTGATGTGTCGTTGTAGAATGTCCAGTACCTCCTCTACAGACAGCGAAGAGGTCGGAGGTACCTGCAACGTATGTTCTAAGACACGCTGAATTTCCAAGGACAGGCACATACGCAGCTGGATGAGTTGTTTAGGCTGTGACAAACTCTGGAGATCCACCATTGTAGCATAATCAGTCCACCGTCGCCGCCATTCACGAAAAGTCTGGAAATTCACATCAGGCTTCAAGATGGGTGGTGTTTGAGCAGCTGCTTTAGGTGGGGCTGGTGGGCGTGAAGAGAGCATTGATGAGGTATCTGAACCAGTCAGTACCGAGGCAGTGTTAAGAGCCAGGGGCTTGGTTAACAGTGAGGCGAGATATCAAAGCTTCAAACCGTGCACTGTCTTCCAATCTCCGTTGGTGGTCTCTCTCTGCCTCTGCTTGCCTTCTGTGTTCATCCGCCACACGTCTGTTAGCTTCATCCTCGCGCCTTTCATCTCTCATAAACTTCATTAAAGCAATTATCTCTGGAGACAACACTGAATATCGAGGTGAAGGGCTGCGCGATTTTGTGGGAGCTGGAGCGTCGTGGTCAGCCTGGTCATCCATCTCTGCGGGGCTATCATCCGACTGACTCATCTGGGCGCTGGGTCCACGGCTACGTAAGGCATGAGACATAACAACTTCATCTGTGTACCGTGTCTTAAATCAGTGTTGACCGGTCAGCCCGTCGTATCAACAAGATCTCAGACAAAAAATTAATTAAATACACAGATAAGTAGATTATATATATAAAATATATATAAGGGAGCCGCCGCGGTCAGTGAGTGTTAGTACATGTATGTGTGTGTGCGCGCGTCTGGGTGGGAGCAGTCTTCTCGAGCTGTGAGGGGGGGTGGAGACGGCGAGGAGCGTCAGTTACCCCTCAGGCAAGACAAGAGGAGGATGTGAAAACTTTACTCCTTACAAATGCCCAGAACATGCCGTGTACCTTGGGAATCCTTTAGAACAAGGTCACACATGAATGGCACGAAACACACAATGCACTAAACACTGCACAGAAAATCACTGTCACTGACACTGCTCAAAGTTGCTAAATTCTTTGAGGAGGGGTGGCGGGCGGCGGTTGACACAGGGCAAGGGGTCCATAAGCCGGCTTTCCACAAACTTTGCACTGTCACTCGTAATTATCCAGTAAAACCGGTTCACTGCGCCATGTTCATGTTCTGGGTAATAAGTACAATATACAGGAGCGAACACAAACACCTGTATAGATTTTGTAGGTTCGATTTACTGGACAAGAGATATGTACACAAGGGGAGTAGCGCTCTTCAACCTGTCCACTGGTCAACTGCTCTATAGACGACGTATGGCAAGTGATACATTAGCAGCTTCCATACGTCGCCAGGCACATTAATTAAGCATGTGGGACATTGATAAATACATTGCCACACGCTGCTAGCTAGGCTAAATAAATAATACATAAATGGAGCACATACATAATATACATAGCATAATATAAATACAGCATACAGAATATACATACAAAGATGTGTGTTAGAATGATATTGACGATGATAGTGAAGATGTGTCTTAAGATGATAGTGGTGTAATAAGCAGGACCACCCACACAGGCCGGCGCCCATACACACAGGCAGGCACCCATACACTCATGTGAACGACTGTTACAATGTTTATGGCACTTGTTATTTTTACTATAACTCTATAGTTATCAGAAATATAATATACATCACCGCAAAAATTATTCACCACACAAAAGTTCATTAATTTTTATCAACACAATAATGGTCACCAGTGCTATAATTTTCATCATACTGCAATAATTATCAATATAACTATAATAATTATCAGCACAATCAACCAGTAATTATCGCCTAAGTGTCATTAATTTTGTCATGCCACCGTCAAAATAATACTTTACTGTAATTGTAATCAGGTTAGAGCAATGATTACACAACAGGATAAGAATCCTCTCTCTCTCTCTCTCTCTCTCTCTCTCTCTCTCTCTCTCTCTCTCTCTCTCTCTGTAAATATTCCATTCAACAAGACAATTTTTGACACCCGTTTCACTCATAAGTCCCACTAGAGTCTAGCGTGAACTTAGAACGTTCAGCATTTCTCTCATAAATCAGATGTGAATATCCCAGTGAACAAACTTATCTACGAGGTGGGATGAGATGACTGCCACGTGGGTAAGAAGAATCAGTTAAACGTATGATGATGACTATAAACAACATGAAACATTTATATCAACAACTAATTCATACATTTTAAGTTACGTATTATAAAGTTTAATTATATCAATATCCATTGTTTGCTTTATTATTTCTTTTTCACAAACCTGGTGCCATATTATTTACAGTTGAATGTGCTATTCATGCAAATATTATCTCTATTGTTGACAAAAATATTTATCCCAACACCAAAATTATGGCTATACACGTAATTTGTTTTTTTGTAATGCTAAAACTATGATATATACAGTACTTACAATAAATATATTCAATATTTACTTATAAGTTACTTGTGGAATACATTTCACCTTGGAGACCTAAATTAAGTTATTTATGGAATATTTTTCACTTTGGGGACATCAATTTCAAGAGCTGTCAACTACTCAGGAAATACTAAATGAATTTCATAACCTTAAGAGTTTATGACTTATGACCAGTGACAAGAAACATAAAATTACATACAGTATATGATAATTTAAGTCATTATTGATGATACTGTTGCTGCTGTTTTATTTGTCCCATCACCATCATCACCATCACTATCATCATCAAAACCATCACCACAATCACCACCATCACCATCATCGTTGCAGAAGGATAAGGTTTGTTACACGGAGACTGGTGAATGGACTGCAGAGTAAGTCATTAAGAGTGTGAATATGTTCTGATAAATAAGCGTATCCTTGAACCAGTTTAACCTACCAGGGACTGAAAACCCAACCCGCTAACACACTTTTAACACACTTTACAGTTAATAGGAAAGTGGTTTTTTTATGATAACGCGTGAGTGTGTTGGAGGTAAAACTCACTTGCTCTCTTTAGCCGCCCAGCATAAACCCCTAAAAACACTTGTACCAAAATAATTAGATTACACGAGAGTTGTAATATGTGATTAACTCCTCACAGAAATAATATAAAAGCATGATTCTTTACAGGAAATACTACAGGTGAGGAAGTGAAGGCTGGAGGATCAGTGACTTGTGAGTGTCGTCTTCACCTTTCACCGAGCATATACTGAATATAGTCAACTAACCTCTCGAGTACGATACATTTTTCCCGAGTATTGTGTATCCCACATTGTGTAAGATACATTTTACCCTTGAGTACATCCACTTAACCACTTGAGTACAGTATTTAATCCCGTGTATACTATATCTTATCCGTTTCCATACAATGGCTAATCCCCTAGAGTCCAATGAAAGACAAAAGTCGTGTCGTGAAATTTGGTGAAAACATATGCCTTAGGGCTAAAACCTTTGGTGTGCTCTGCCTTGTGGTAGGGGGCTCTCATAATGTTTCACGAGTTATATTTAATCTTCGGACAAAACTGCGAGACGACTTTTGTCTTTGATTGTCCAATAACACTATACTCGTGAGATTAAGTCATCGTACTCAATAGATTCAAGACTTCTCCCCAGACACTCGACTCCAATATTAAAACCTTAGAGTAAACTTAAGATACCATTGTGTGAATATAATTAACCCTTTGACGACGGACGTACTCAAGGGGTCAAGATATCGTACTCAAGGGGTTAATATATCGTACTCAAGGGGTTAATATATCGTATTCAAGGGGTCAAGATATCGTAATCAAGGGGTCAAGATATCGTACTCAAGGGAAAAAGATATCGTACTCAAAGGTTAATATATATTTACCAATAAAAGTTTAAAAGAATTATTACATGGTCCAAAGTTGAAAAAAATACAGAACTAGGTGTCTGGTGCGTCAAGAGATAATTAAATTTGGACCCTGTAAAGCGAGGACTCGGGAGGTTCTCACTATTCTCCAGCTCAAGTGATTACCTCGCCTCATCCTCATGTGGTCTGAGAGATAACGACAAGACTGAGAGACCAGATGCAGCAGGAAATTACGACACACTGCAGCATAAGGTGGGGGTCATCTTCCCACACATAATTACCGTAAAAGAATTCCCATACAAGACAAAAGCACAGAAACTTATACTATTTACCATTTATAAGTTTAGAAGGTGTATTAAGGTTGTTTGTTCATGGTCTATATTAAGGTTGTTTGTTCATGGTCATTATTAAGGTTGGTTGTTCATGGTCTATATTAAGGTTGGTTGTTCATGGTCTATATTAAGGTTGTTTGTTCATGGTCTATATTAAGGTTGGTTGTTCATGGTCTATATTAAGGTTGTTTGTTCATGGCCTATATTAAGGTTGTTTGTACATGGCCTATATTAAGGTTGTTTGTACATGGCCTATATTAAGGTTGGTTGTTCATGGTCTATATTAACATGGCCTATATTAAGGTTGGTTGTTCATGGTCTATATTAAGGTTGTTTGTTCATGGCCTATATTAAGGTTGTTTGTTCATGGCCTATATTAAGGTTGGTTGTTCATGGTCTATATTAAGGTTGTTTGTTCATGGTCTATATTAAAGTTGGTTGTTCATGGTCTACATTAAGGTTGTTTGTTCATAGCCTATATTAAGGTTGTTTGTTCATGGCCTATATTAAGGTTGTGTGTTCATGGTCTATATTAAGGTTGGTTGTTCATGGTCTATATTAAGGTTGGTTGTTCATGGTCTATATTAAGGTTGTTTGTTCATGGCCTATATTAAGGTTGTTTGTACATGGCCTATATTAAGGTTGGTTGTTCATGGTCTATATTAAGGTTGTTTGTTCATGGCCTATATTAAGGTTGTTTGTTCATGGCCTATATTAAGGTTGGTTGTTCATGGTCTATATTAAGGTTGTTTGTTCATGGTCTATATTGAGTTTGTTTGTTCATGAAATATATTAAGGTTGTTTGTTCATTGTCTATATTAAGGTTGTTTGTTCATGGTCTATATTGAGTTTGTTTGTTCATGGCCTATGTTAAGGTTGGTTGTTCATGGTCTATATTATGGTTGGTTGTTCATGGTCTATATTAAGGTTGGTTGTTCATGGTCTATATTGAGTTTGTTTGTTCATGGAATATATTAAGGTTGTTTGTTCATTGTCTATATTAAGGTTGTTTGTTCATGGTCTATATTGAGTTTGTTTGTTCATGGCCTATATTAAGGTTGGTTGTTCATGGTCTATATTATGGTTGGTTGTTCATGGTCTATATTAAGGTTGTTTGTTCATGTCTATGTTAAGGTTGTTTGTTCATGGTATTAAGGTTGTTTGTTCATGGCCTATATTAAGGTTGTTTGTTCATGGCCTATATTAAGGTTGTTCATGGTCTATATTAAGGTTGTTTGTTCATGGTCTATAATAAGGTTGTTTGTTCATGGTCAATATTAAGGTTCTTTGTTCACGGTCTATATTAAGGTTGTTCATAGTCTATGTTAAGGTTGTTTGTTCATGGTCTATATTAAGGTTGTTTGTTCATGGTCTATATTAAGGTTGTTCATGGTCTATATTAAGGTTGGTTGTTCATGGTCTATATTAAGGTTGTTTGTTCATTGTCTATATTAAGTTAGTTTGTTCATGGCCTATATTAAGGTTGGTTGTTCATGGTATTAAGGTTGTTTGTTCATGGCCTATATTAAGGTTGTTCATGGTCTATATTATGGTTGGTTGTTCATGGCCTATATTAAGGTTGTTTGTTCATTGTCTATATTAAGGTTGGTTGTTCATGGTCTATATTAAGGTTGTTTTTTCATGATCTATATTAAGGTTGTTTGTTCATAGCCTATATTAAGGTTGTTTGTTCATGGCCTATATTAATGTTGGTTGTTCATGGTCTATATTAAGGTTGTTTGTTCATGGTCTATATATATATAGGTTGTTTGTTCATGGCCTATATTAAGGTTGTTCATGGTCTATATTATGGTTGGTTGTTCATGGCCTATATTAAGGTTGTTTGTTCATTGTCTATATTAAGGTTGGTTGTTCATGGTCTATATTAAGGTTGTTTTTTCATGATCTATATTAAGGTTGTTTGTTCATAGCCTATATTAAGGTTGTTTGTTCATGGCCTATATTAATGTTGGTTGTTCATGGTCTATATTAAGGTTGTTTGTTCATGGTCTATATATATATAGGTTGTTTGTTCATAGCCTATATTAAGGTTGTTTGTTCATGGCCTATATTAAGGTTGTTTTTTCATGATCTATATTAAGGTTGCTTGTTCATGGTCTATATTAAGGTTGTTTGTTCATGGCCTATACTAAGGTTGGTTGTTCATGGCCTATATTAAGGTTGCTTGTTCATGGTCTATATTAAGGTTGCTTGTTCATGGTCTATATTAAGGTTGTTTGTTCATGGCCTATACTAAGGTTGGTTGTTCATGGCCTATATTAAGGTTGTTTGTTCATGGTCTATATTAAGGTTGCTTGTTCATGGTCTATATTAAGGTTGTTTGTTCATGGTCTATATTAAGGTTGCTTGTTCATGGTCTATATTAAGGTTGTTTGTTCATGGCCTATACTAAGGTTGGTTGTTCATGGCCTATATTAAGGTTGTTTGTTCATAGCCTATATTAAGGTTGTTTGTTCATGGCCTATATTAAGGTTGTTTGTTCATGGTCTATATTAAGGTTGCTTGTTCATGGTCTATATTAAGGTTGTTTGTTCATGGCCTATACTAAGGTTGGTTGTTCATGGCCTATATTAAGGTTGCTTGTTCATGGTCTATATTAAGGTTGTTTGTTCATGGCCTATATATTAAGGTTGTTCATGGTCGATATTAAGGTTGTTTGTTCATGGCCTATACTAAGTTGGTTGTTCATGGCCTATATTAAGGTTGCTTTGTTCATGGTCTATATTAAGGTTGTTTTGTTCACATGCATTCATACTATTGGTTGTCTGCTTTTATCTATATTATGTTGGTTGTTCATGGTCTATATTAAGGTTGGTTGTTCATGGTCTATAATAAGGTTGGTTGTTCATATCTATGTTAAGGTTGGTTGTTCATGGCCTATATTATAAGTTGCTGCTTTTGTTCATTGTCTATATTAAGGTTGTTAGTTCATGGCCTATATTAAGGTTGTTTGTTCATGGCCTATAATAAGGTTTTTTGTTCATGGCCTATAATAAGGTTTTTTGTTCATGGCCTATATTAAGGTTGGTTGTTCATGGCCTGTATTAAGGTTGGTTGTTCATGGCCTATATTAAGGTTGGTTGTTCATGGCCTATATTAAGGTTGGTTGTTCATGGCTTATATTAAGGTTGTTTATGGCCTATATTAAGGTTGGTTGTTCATGGTCTATATTAAGGTTGTTTGTTCATTGTCTATATTAAGTTTGTTTGTTCATGGTTTATATTAAGGTTGGTTGATCATGGTCTATATTAAGGTTGTTTGTTCATGGTCTATATTAAGGTTGTTTGTTCATGGTCTATATTAAGGTTGCTTGTTCATGATCTATATTAAGGTTGTTTGTTCATGGTCGATATTAAGGTTGGTTGTTCATGGTCTATATTAAGGTTGCTTGTTCATGATCTATATTAAGGTTGTTTGTTCATGGCCAATATTAAGGTTGTTTGTTCATGGTCTATATTAAGGATGGTTGTTCATGGTCTATATTAAGGTTGTTTGTTCATGGCCAATATTAATGTTGTTTGTTCATGGTCTATATTAAGGTTGTTCATGGCCTATATTAACGTTGGCTGTTCATGGCCAATATTAAGGTTGTTTGTTCATGGCCTATATTAAGGTTGTTTGTTCATGGCCAATATTATATTTGTTTGTTCATGGTCTATATTAAGGTTGTTTGTTCATGGTCTATATTAACGTTGGTTGTTCATGGTCTATATTAAGGTTGCTTGTTCATGGTCTATATTAAGGTTGGTTGTTCATGGTCTATATTAAGGTTGTTTGTTCATGGCCTATATTAAGGTTGTTCATGGCCAATATTAAGGTTGTTTGTTCATGGTCTATATTAAGGATGGTTGTTCATGGTCTATATTAAGGTTGTTTGTTCATGGCCAATATTAATGTTGTTTGTTCATGGTCTATATTAAGGTTGTTTGTTCATGGTCTATATTAACGTTGGTTGTTCATGGTCTATATTAAGGTTGCTTGTTCATGGTCTATATTAAGGTTGGTTGTTCATGGTCTATATTAAGGTTGTTTGTTCATGGCCTATATTAAGGTTGGTTGTTCATGGCCTATATTAATGTTGGTTGTTCATGGCCAATATTAAGTTTGGTTGTTCATGGTCTATATTAAGGTTGTTTGTTCATTGTCTATATTAAGTTTGTTTGTTCAAGGCCTATATTTAGGTTGATTGTTCATGGTATTAAGGTTGTTTGTTCATGGCCTATATTAAGGTTGTTTGTTCATGGCCTATATTAAGGTTGTTCATGGTCGATATTAAGGTTGGTTGTTCATGGTCTATATTAAGGTTGTTTGTTCATGGCCTATATTAAGGTTGTTTGTTCATGGCCTATATTAAGGTTGGTTGTTCATGGTCTATATTAAGGTTGTTTGTTCATGGTCTATATTAAAGTTGGTTGTTCATGGTCTACATTAAGGTTGTTTGTTCATAGCCTATATTAAGGTTGTTTGTTCATGGCCTATATTAAGGTTGTGTGTTCATGGTCTATATTAAGGTTGGTTGTTCATGGTCTATATTAAGGTTGGTTGTTCATGGTCTATATTAAGGTTGTTTGTTCATGGCCTATATTAAGGTTGTTTGTACATGGCCTATATTAAGGTTGGTTGTTCATGGTCTATATTAAGGTTGTTTGTTCATGGCCTATATTAAGGTTGTTTGTTCATGGCCTATATTAAGGTTGGTTGTTCATGGTCTATATTAAGGTTGTTTGTTCATGGTCTATATTGAGTTTGTTTGTTCATGAAATATATTAAGGTTGTTTGTTCATTGTCTATATTAAGGTTGTTTGTTCATGGTCTATATTGAGTTTGTTTGTTCATGGCCTATGTTAAGGTTGGTTGTTCATGGTCTATATTATGGTTGGTTGTTCATGGTCTATAGTAAGGTTGGTTGTTCATGGTCTATATTGAGTTTGTTTGTTCATGGAATATATTAAGGTTGTTTGTTCATTGTCTATATTAAGGTTGTTTGTTCATGGTCTATATTGAGTTTGTTTGTTCATGGCCTATATTAAGGTTGGTTGTTCATGGTCTATATTGAGTTTGTTTGTACATGGTCTATATTAAGGTTGTTCATGGTCTATATTAAGGTTGGTTGTTCATGGTCTATATTAAGGTTGGTTGTTCATGGCCTATATTAAGGTTGGTTGTTCATGGCCTATATTAAGGTTGTTAATGGTCTATATTAAGGTTGGTTGTTCATGGTCTATATTAAGGTTGGTTGTTCATGGCCTATATTAAGGTTGTTCATGGTTTATATTAAGGTTGGTTGTTCATGACCTAATATACAGTGTTATAGCCAAGCAATATACTGTATCTGTTTAACTAAGTTTCCGCCACCACGACACCCTGTTGCTGTTGACTTTATACCCCAGGCAATATAGTTGTACCAGTGATGGCGGGTGGTGGCCTCTGGGTTAGCCTCCCTATAACTGTGTCTATGAAAGTGTCCATGAAGAGATGCAATTATAGGTCATGTGTCATAATAGTTATAGTAGTACATCCGCCATCTTGTTACACCCGTTCTGTACCTTAACTTTACACAATTATATCTCGTATAATCTTACCTTCCATAACCTATCATAACCTTATCCTCTTTTAACCTAATCCAAACTTTACCTTACCTTACGTAACCTAACCTAAAGTAACTTAACCTAATACCATTTCATCTCATACAGCCTAACCTAAACTAAACTTACCTATCCTAACCAAGCCTAACCAAACCTCACACCTCGTACAACGTTATTCGGAAGGCCTGGGTGTGGCACTACCCCCCCCCCTCCCAACCTTATGCACCATAACTGCTAAACAACAGATGTAAGACACCATAGTTAACAGATGTAACCTCGTGTGTGTTCTATTAACCCCTTCACTGCCGGGGCGTCACTTTTAATAGTTTATTTATCTAACAATTTTATTCAGCCCAGAGGGGACGCCGCACACAAGGGGTAAGTAGACTATCTCCACTAAAGATGACTCTACGCCAACAGTAATTCACTTTAATACAGATTTATATGACGGGGCTGATGCATTATATAATAGCAACCTGAATCTCAAACACGCTTATCAGAATTTGTTTCCCAAAATACTCGTAGTTTTTCGAGCGTGTATAATTTTATGTGATTACCAAATAAGGTGAAGTATGTTATAATTAGTGTGAAATTATTTATTATTTATTGGCAACAATTCGTAATACTAACCAGGTGAAAATTTTGTGGTATACGAAAAAAATAAAACAATCATATCTGAATCAGGCAAATAAGTTTTCATAAAATACGTTATCTGATTATATTGTTACCCTCTAAAGTTTTCCCTTTTTGATAAACAACTAATAGTTTTTATTTTACATTAAACACGACAAAGCTCCCATATCAGTAGTAAGTATAATAAATAGTAAGATATTAGTGATCAACTTCTATATACAGGATATAGAACTGATTTGCAACATGATCTGATGGGTAGTGGTTGCTGGTCATCATCAGATCAGATAACGCCGCCGCTACTGAAAGTCTTCTGTGTGGGAACAAGGATTGCAGTTGTCGACCATGAACAAATGTTAATGAGGTACAGTATAATGTAATCAACTAATTACTGTGACACATCAGTGTTCACCCAGCTTGTGTTACGTGTTTCCCGTCATCAGTGTTGCACGCGCTGGTGTTCCAAGTTTGGCGGCCAAGCGTTATACCAGCATCAGCGTGAGCAAGAGGTCGAAAATTGGCATTAGGCGGCTGCATTTATGAAAAAACCCACCTTACCCTAAAAAAATTCCTACAAAAGGTTTCTCAACTGTTTATTGAAGTATCAGGTGTGCTTAATAACATATCAAAAGTCTGCCAATATTTGCCGCCGCTGGGCACTACAACTCTCTGAAATCTGCATATTTCTATGTCCAAGAAATGTGCCAACTCGAGGCTAGACATCCTGATGTATATGACAAATTTTCTAGGGGTTTCCATGTGATCCGCCGCAGCAACCAGTGCTGGGCAGGCCTTAGCTCTGACCTTGTGATCGAGCAGACACTGATGCGGTCCCTAAAGAGTAGTGGCGGCTTGACTCATGGAAGTGGAATGGCTGAAGAAATGCGCGCATTATGGACCATGTCCATATCCAACACATCTGAGTACAACAATGCCATGCAGGAATTCAATGATCTCACCTACACGACCAGCGAGCAACACCGAGAATCAACAGAAGCAAGGATGAAACGAGATCACTCTGACCTGGAAAAGATCAAGGAAAAACTGTCCACATGCATGCCATTTTCTCCAGACCCATCTCTGAGAAACATCATTACTGGTTTAGTTGCCAAAGAGGATGTGAATGTGCATGAGTATGAGACTGTTGGGAATGAGATTATTGAAAAAATGGTTGGAAAACCTGTTTTGGGGATCTCATTCAAACGGAAAGACCGGGCAAAAACCCTCGCACATGAGTCCACCATCAAATTTGCCCAAGGCCGAACCATTGATCCTGCTCTGCTATTCCAAAGATTTCTGGTTCTGTCAAAAACCCGAGACCTTTCACTGGTAGATGTAATGAGCTATGAGCTCAGCCCATTCCCTACAGCCCTGTTTGAAGCCAATGATATCTTTCGTAAAGCTGACAAGCCCCAACTAGCACATGCAGTTGCTGAGTATTCAAGCAAGAAATCAAAAGAAGCTGTCATGGATTCTATCCCACTAACTGAACATTATGTCCTTGACGATGGTTCCCTGGTTCATCGCTTGCCATGGAAAAAGGGTGACAGCTATGGTGCCATTGCACGGATGTATGCTGACTTTACCATACGCCAGTATGGAAAAGCAACCGTAGTTTTTGATGGCTATAGTGAAGGTCCTTCCATCAAAGACAATATGCATCAGCGACGTGGGCAAAACACCCGCCCCATCATCAGCTTCAATGCAAAAACTGAGTTTGTGGAAGAAAGGATGATTTCCTTTCCAGATCTTGCAACAAACAAGGACTTATTGATCTTGTAACTGAGGAACTACAGAAGAAGGGCTGCACTGTTATCAATGCATTAGGGGATGCAGACATGGACATTGTCAAGGCTGCAGTCAAGGCGTCACATCAGCTCACGACCTTGATAGGGGAGGATACAGACCTGCTCATTCTTCTCCTCTACTATGCTGAAGCAAACAATAGGGGCCTCTATTTTCGTTCGGACAAGTCCACAGTTGCTAAGGTGAACAACATCAGTGAGATGAAACAAGTCCTGGGTAGTGACATGTGTTCTCAGTTGCTGTTTATCCACGCTTTCACAGGATGTGACACAACTTCCCGCATTTTCAGTGTTGGCAAAAAGTCAGCGTTCCAGAAACTTGTGAATGGTGAATTGACCATTCAGACCTGTGCGAATGTGTTTCTGCTCCCAAATCAAGCAAACAGTGTCATAGAGGACCTTGGGAGCAAGGCGATGGCAGTTCTGTTTGGTGGCAAGAGTACCGATTCACTTGCCTCTTTGCGCTACAACCTTTTGATCAAGAAAATTGTCTCCGCCAAGTCATTTGTTTCCCCAGAACGTCTCCCTCCTACCACGTCCTCGACTAAATATCATAGCTTTAGAGTGTATTACCAGATCATGGTGTGGACTGGAAAGGAGAGTGACATGAATGCAGTGGATTGGGGATGGAAACTGGAGGACAATCAGTTTGTGCTAGTTATGACCAAGAAAACTGCTGTGCCAGAAAGCCTCCTGCAGATGGTCCACTGTAATTGCACAACTGCCTGCCGAACACGTTGTAGTTGCAGAGGATACGGACTACCATGCACACCCGCTTGTGGACCATGTCAAATTGAAAACTAAGAGATTCCACATAATCAACCTTTACAGGAGGAAGAGTGTGACTATGACTATTTGTAAACCTGGTTCAGATCAAAGGCATTTTTCAGAAATATATATTATGGGATTTGTTATAACTTTTTACCAGTAATCACTACACATGTTAAATGCGCTAATTGGTTTCCTAGATGCCCAAAACAAGGGGTCAGGCACCAGAATTACCTGTCTAGGATGAATAATGATGGAGTCATTGGCATTTTCATAGTTTGGTGGCCATATTTGTCCGCCATCTTGGATTTTGAAATTCTGTAATCACTTCACTATTATTTTAAATATGCTAACTGGATTCCCAGATCCCCAAAACATGGGGTTAGACAACGAAATTACTTGTCTAAGATGAATTAGAAAGAGTAATGGGCATTTTCATAGTTTGGCGGCCATATTGGTCCTCCATCTTAAATTATGTAATTATGTAATGACTTCACTTAATTTAGATATGCTAATTGGATTCCTAGATCCCCAAAACATGGGGTTAGGCACCAAAATTACTTGTCTAGGATGAATAATGAAGGAGTAACGGACATTTTAAGGATCTGGTGGCTTACTTCGACGCCATCTTGAAAATTAGACCTTTCTCGTGGTCAGACTGTGGTAGACTTTTGATATGTTATTAAGCACACCTGATACTACAATAAACAGTTGAGAAACCTTTTGTAGGAATTGTTTGGGGGTCAAACCATATTTTCAGCCGACTACATCACACTTTTCCAATAAAAGCGAATTTGTAAGAGGATGTTCCTTTACCTCGGGAATTCTCGAGCAATCAAAGGACAGCTAGATAAGATTAGCAACAGGACTTTTACCTTGTACTGCTGATAAACATTATCATACATTTGTCACCGCCGTCTGGCGTCTGGCAGACCCCGTCCCTACCCTACCAGTCTTCAGGAATCGTCAGCCGCGTGTCCCGAGGGGTACTCACACCCCGCTCCTACCCCATCAGTCTTCAGGAGTTGTGCGAGGCTCGTGCCCCGAGGGGTGCTCACAGGTTACTTAGTTTGTTTCCTTCCTTACTTGCTTGTCCTGGCGATATCTTGGCACTTTTTGAGCTTAGACGTTGATATTTGGGCACAACACTGACCAAGTGCTTTGGCATTTTACTAGTGTTGTACACTGCCCCCCTTCCCCCATAATGTCTCTTGATTTTGCGGAAACTGCTGAGCGGTGAACATTGAACGCTTCACTACTTGTTCATTACCTAAAAATGAGATGTACTGTATAGTGCACCCAGTTTACGTCAATTATTTTAATAAGCCATTTATTATCGAGTTTTATAAAACATAACTTTAACCAGCTCATAACAACTAAAGTCTATAAGTGTATACACTGGACTGTGTCAGACCCGATGCATCAACAGCTGGAAATTAAGAGGTAGTGTCCACCTCACTGGTTGGGGATATACATGGGTGGTAAATCATTGTAACGCGTCGTGACAGTATAATGGTGACGGCTTCTATAACTATGTTATTACGGACTGTATAACCTCCACCTAAAACATTAAAGTTTTACAATGGGTGTTTATTTAAGTAGTTCCTGTAGTATATGGCTGGTTTGTATTTGTTATTTTCTGGTGTAGACTTTGTGGGTGAAAATATAGTTTAAGATAATCTGGTCGTCTGTTTCTTTAACGTAAATTCCTCATATGTCTTTAACTGTAACAGAAGCTTCGTCAACATCTTAGAGACGTTACATCACACTAACAAGACACCTTCCCCTTGCAGTTTCTCTGAGCCTTGCACCAGACTCTCGGAAAGTTGGTCCAAGATGTATTACACTTCATAACAGGTTCAGGCGGCGAGGAGCTTTTTTCCCTCTGCCTCACTGGTCGACTTATCATGAAGTTTTAACAGGTTTTCTCAATAACCGACTCAGACATTCTATTAAACTTTTCGAGATTAATTTTCCCTTTGGTATAGTAGTCACTCAAAAAAAAACTATCGATACAAAATTGTGTTTAAGAAATATGACAACGGACGAAGGAGTTTGGCAGCCCTACCGAGACAACAAGAGTGGCAGTGAAATTCATCGACCGACCTCCTCCCCCCACATTAAAGATAGTGTTTTGAGCGACTGTACACATATGTACCTAATATTAAGGTGAATGGAAACTGAGATATGACAGAAAACAATTAGACTCAAATTACCTGTAATTAACAACATATTTTTTGCTTATGATACTTGAGGTATTTTTGCCCAAGACCATTAAAACCCAAATGCTAAAAGATACATTGGTATATATTTTTGGTATTTGTTTTTCTAATATTTGATTTCAAGCTGTTCTTAACACTCTGCCACCGTCTCACAGCCGGCCATGATCCAGACATTAGTTTTTTCATGTCAATTTAAGTTATTCAATATTTGCTTTTCTGTTCTAATATTACGATAAATAATGTTAAGGTGGTTAATAACTGGGTGAAATAAACTACCAGGGTGGAGATGCCTCGGGTGATCCTTTAGGTCGGGTCGGGTCGGGTCGGGTCGGGTCGGGTCGGGTTGGGTTGGGTTACGTTTCGTTAATTTAGATAAAGGGGAGACAGATTACAAGTGGAACATTGAGACAACAGGTAAGAGAAAGTCCAGTGATTCAAGAATTAAAGACTTACGTTAAGCGACTCAGAGTGACCCAGCGAGTACATAAAACAACTCAAGAAATGTTGAATATTAGTGAAGAAATACAGCCGAGAGACAAGGAATAGGGATATAAAAAAAATAGTTACTGAATAAAAGATCAATATTAAACTTGTATTTTATAGAAAAAATATACGTTGATGTTATTACTGCGCCTCAACAACTAAGAACAGTAAGCACGTGACAAGGTTGGTAATTACACTACTAGTTCATCAACAATATAACGCTGTCAATTTTCAACTTACCAAAGCATTATATTTCATCCGTGTATATGTATTTATCTTACCCTGAAGCGTAATAGTAGTCCTTTCGTAAATTTACCCAACAAAATGTATTTCAAGACCTATTTCTCATCACTTTAAGCGTTTGGGCAAATATATAAATAAAGGCTTATGTAATTGTGTTTAAATTGTTCATATCGCGAAGTAATTTTCCTTTGGCTACATCGAGTAAAATAATCGTCAAATGATAAAACCTTTCACTCCACACACGAAATCCTCCCACGAAATCCTCCCACTCCACATAAAAAACTGTCAGTGTAGCATTGATGTAGTGAATTAGACCTGTGTTGTCTGTGTGTGAGCAGGTTCTTTAGTGAGCTACTTCTGAAACCTTAAATGGGAAATTGGTTGAGAAACTGACTGCAGCTATGAGAACCCGACTGGAAATGGGGCAGAGGGAATAACAAATGCGCCGTAAGGCGATACTTATCAACATACAGTAACCCTCAGCTGTTGGTATGAAGGCCTCAGCATCAGGTTTAGAAAAGGAATAAAGATCAGGATTACTATGTAAACTTGTGTCATTCTCCAACAACACTATTACCCTAGGCACCTCATTAGCGGCCAAACCCCATGTGCTGAAAAATATTAGTGTTTTCCATTATTACTAAATTATAATGCCTAAGGTGATAAGAGACATATACCTGGAGAGACACGAGGTATGAGTGGTCGGGTAATTATTTAATATATGTAGAGGTGAAGAAATTGTAAGGTACAGTAATCCTTATCTATTAAAGGAATGTCTCGAGGTCGGTGGATAAGTAAGTCTGTATAACTTATGAACAAAATATAATTATTGTACTGAAGGTCTTGTAAGAAAACTCGCCTACAGTATTTCACTCCTCTATTGTGAAGACATTTTGCGAAATCCAGCAAGTAAACACTGTATTGGCCGGAAGAACAGACGTGAAAATCAATATTCATACTTACTTACGTAGAGGTGCATGAAAAGTGTGGATCCCGCCGTTATTATTTCTTTGACCAATTTAACAGCATTGAGCCTCGTCAAGATTAATACGTACGATGTATCACAGTGGCTCTTGTCGTTCTATGAGTTAACCGTTGGACATTTACACTCGCTCCTAAAAGTATCTTTACGGAGAGATCTGATGAATTTCAAAATGAATACTTTTACAACTCTTGTTGTCTCGGTAGGGTTGTCAAAATCCTTCGTCAGTTGTGTCATATTGTCTCAAGTTTTGAAGCGAGTACAGTTACCTACAATACACTACCACGTCGACATGGACATAATAATATATTCGTCATCTTGTCGCCAATGTTCTAGAAGAGAGGATGACGGAAGTAAGAGATGGTGTGGTGTGGTGTGGTGTGGTGGTGATAGCAGCAGCAAGACACAACTCAGGCGCACTTCCAGCTCTTCAGTGCCGTAACAGAATAAGCTTAGCAGCCTTTGTTGTGGTGCCCAGGGCTATCGCAGACCAACTCACGACTTAAATGGAAATCTTGTCTGAAGGTGAGCGTGTGAGAGGGAGCCGACGCAAGGGGAGGAGGATTCTTGGCCATAGGAATCTGAATATAAGAGTAGTACCTTCTTTAGCAGCGTTGAAGACATACATAACAGGAGAATGGGGTTACAAGACACTAGTGACTATAACGCTAATAAAATACTAGAACACAGAACAGATAGCAATACTCTATCATGTTGGCCACTTGTTTATACTACACTGTTGGTCAGTACTGCTGTGTGTCATGATGTTGGGAGAGTTGAATCACCCACCTCACTCTCTCACCAAGCTTCCAACACCCCGACCACTCAACCGCCTCAACCATGTCAGTATTGTTGTTGTTGTCCACTTTTTATCTCAATATTTCTGGCTATATTAATAGTTTACATTTTATTTTAAGTTTCAAGCTTTTATGTGGCGGATTTTTTTCTCCCTCGTAAGATAGATTCTGAAAATTTATTGTATAGAGAAAGTAACGCGTCTTGTTAGCTCAGTATAGTATACAGATCTATCTCTCTCTCTCTCTCGTTATGTATTGTTAACATCAATGAGTTGATTTTTTTTATTAATTCTTTATTATAAGGCGTGCTTTCAAGTCGTCTGTTGGTGAATGATATCTCCAGGAAAGACAGACAGGTACAAGGTTTCTGAGGATATTTGACTGAACACACACCCATACTCTCCCCACCCTCCCGAATGCTGTTTTGTCTACTAGCCAGCTGTATAAATAACACACAACACCAACAATGACGTGAGTGAAATGCACATTCCTGTCCCTCTAGGAGTCGAACCCACACCTTTCTGATGGCAAGTGAGGGCGCGAGCAACTGTGCCGGGAATTGTTAAAAGTCGTTTAACCTGACCTGACAACTCTCCCGAGACCCAGAACTAACAGTGGCTGGTCGGGTTTATAAGACTTTTAGCCGTTTGTGGTAAAGTTGGTATCGCCCTCACTGGCCATACTGGACTCAAATGTGTTATATACAATACTTCTGATAATGATTGTTGCAATACAATAAACACTCGTATGTCCAATATTCAAGAAGTGATGTTAGTAAATGAGATAAACAAATATATGATGGTTACCGGAAACATTTTTCAGGCTGTAAATCTTCCTCCGTTATCCAGCTTTGTGAGGGAAGGAGGATCAAGGGGTGCAGAAGCCTCAGAGTGAGAGGGGCGACACGAGGGAGCAGCGCTGCCAAACAAGTGAAGAAAACGACAGGAAATTGGTGAAGACAAGAAGAAACCTATTATTTCAATTAAATTTTTTTGGTTCGATACTATCGGTTATGCAATAAATAAGCCAGTCAATTTTCAAATCACATTTTGAGGTTAAGCAAAGATTTGGTCACTACGAGTTATTTATGAGAGCACATGCTGGCGTCACATCACACCACTAATATGCTTGACTGGTACTCGGAAAAAATGGCACAGGAAAAAATGGCACAGGAAATAATGGCACTGGAAAAATTGTCAGTAGTAAAAAATGGTACAAGAAAAAATGGCACAATTTTCATACTAGGAAAAAATGGCACAACAAATTTCACTTCGAGCTCACGAACCACAAACGAGCTAATGAGCTACCATAGTGTGTTGTCAGTGTTCTGGTGCTCCTGGACGGTACATCGACAACTCTATAAACGTGAAAATTTCCTCGTTATGGAGATCATACAGAGTAATAAGGGTGGTCAGAAACTCTGCTACAATGGCTACATATACACCAAACAGTGGTCGCCGGGTGAAGTGATCCGTTGGAGATGTGTCAAGCGGACACTCATGTAAAGCTGCCTTGGTCACATCTGTTGAGAATGAAAATCCACAGTCAGTCAAGGATCACAACCATGATGCTGACCAGAATGCTGTTGAAGCAGCTAAATGCAAAACCCAAATGAAAACCACAGCAAAGACTACCCAAGGTAAACCTGGTCAAATATATGCCATAACTGCTTTAGCCATGAAACCTGAGACCCAGGTTCATTTCGTCTCCCAAGAACACTGCAAGCGACTGACTCGTCATCAGCCTCGTGATCCGGCAACACTCAAGGAACTTATTATCTCGGGCAAGTGGGCAACAACCGATGGGCCAACACCGCAACCATTCCTGATCTACGACAATGGTCCAGACAGTGACAGCAATGTTATTGTTTTCGCCAATGAACAGAATTTGCGTCTGTTAGCTAGATCTGACATCTGGATAATGGATGGAAATTTGGCCATGGCCCCTCCTAAGTTTATGCAGCTGTTTGTTATTCGTGTTCCACTGGGAGACACTGCAGTCTCCGTTGTATATGCATTCCTGCAGCGCAAAACTCAAGATACTTATGAGGAGCTGTTGAAGGCTGCTCTTGACAGATGTAGTGTTTACTTTCTTTACCCAGACCATTCAACTGTTATGTTAGATTTTGAACAAGCAAGACATCAAGCCATCATGGATGTCCTCGGTACCGAAGTGACTCGACGTGGTTCCTTCTACCATCTGACACAGGCATCCTGGAGAAAGATGGAAGAACTTGCCCTAGCGACGATCTACAAGGACAGTGAGGACGTCAAGCTGTTCTCTGGGATAGTAGACAGTCTAGGTCTCCTCCCCCTTGAGGATATTCCTGCTGGCATCGATTACTTCAGAGGCCACACACTAGAAGGCATAGAGCCCTTTCTCACATACTTCGACCGGACCTAAGTGACCGGTAGTTATCGACGAGCCCGGTAATTGCATGATGGTGTCCTCCAGGCAGTACATCTGCGTCGCATCCTCCACGGTACCCCCCAAAAATGTGGAACGTTCATAAAGCAACGCTCAAGGATGAATCACGCACGAACAACCTTTGTGAGGGGTGGAACAACCGATACAGTAGGTTGGTTGGGCATCGTCATCATCAGCCATTGTTAGTCCATGCATAATGGTTTATTTCAGAAGATTTTTCCATAACTTAATTGATGGTATTGATGTGATCAGTTGTGGAGTATCTTGGCTGGTTGGAGTCGAGTGCACCACTTATTCTATTTGTAATTACTTTTGTAAAGGGCTTGTAAACTAGAGAGAGCAGGCTTATTGGTGGATAGTTCTTTAGATCTTTGTTACATTCTTCCAGGCTTTTGGTACAGTATGGGTCTGTAAACATCTTGTATAGAGTTTTACGAGTTTATCTAATACAAAATTTCCTGCATCTTTGATCAAGTCAGTGGTTAAGCCATCTTCCCCTCCTGCTTTGCCCTTACTCATTCCTTTCAAAGCTTTCTTAACTTACTCTACTACCAGGTTGGTTGGGCACAGTCACCCAACTATCTGGCGTTCCATCCAATGGATCCAAGCCGACCATACTGTTTGCATCATCTCGAATCATCAAAGAATCTCGTGGTGAGCCACCCAGGAAGCGCCAAAAACGAGTTTACAAGAACCTCCAGGCAAGGCTGAAGACCCTCTGCCCTGACCGCCAAACTGGTCGTAAGTCAGTCCAAGAGTTTTTGCAAGGCGCTGGCTATAACATTCGTTAGAAATCTTACACTAATTTGCAATGTGACATTTTTAATTTTGCAATTCATTTATGTACGAGTTTTCACTAACATACGGTAGAATGTTTTAGTTGAAGATAATAAATGTTTATGTTATGACGTTGATATAACTCTTAAGTAAGTTTCAGTAACAAACGTTATAAAAATTTTGCGAAAACGTGTCAATAACAATTAATGTGCAATTTTTCCCTCGTCTGATGATTATGCTTTTTTTCCGTTGCCATAAGAACATAAGAACATAAGAATGGAGGAAACTGCAGCGGGCCTATTGGCCCATACTGGGCAGTCCCGTTTACACCCAACCCCTATTGCTCATATGAGCATCCAACCTATGTTTGAAGCAATTCAGCGTATTCGAGTTAATGATGATATTTGGTAACGTGTTCCATTCATCCACTACTCTGTTTCCAAACCAGTGTTTACCTATTTCACGCCTAAATCTAAATTTGTCTAATTTAAAACCATTGTTACGAGTTCGCCCTGGTTGGATAGTTTGAGTACCTTTGTAATGTCCCCTTTGTTTAGCCCTGCCTTCCACTTATACACACCTCTCAGGTCGCCCCTCGCTCTACGTCTCTCAAGGGAGTGCAAATTAAGATGCTTTAACCTGTCTCTATACTCAAGGTTCCTAATGCCCGGGATTAGTCTTGTCATTCTCCTCTGAATTCTTTCCAAGGATTCTATATCCATTCTGTAATACGGTGACCAGAACTGAACTGCGTAATCCAGGTGTGGTCTCACAAGAGCAAGATACAGTTTTAGGATGACCTCGCTGGTCTTGTAACTAACACTCCTTTGTATGAACCCAAGTACTTTATTAGCCTTGTTACGAGCAAAAACACATTGTTTACTTGGCTTAAGGTTCCTACTTATCATTACTCCTAAATCTCTCTCACAGTCGGATTTCTCTATGGCATCGTTGTTCATCTGGTATCTGGTTTCCCTGTTTACATCTCCTATACTGAGTACTTATGTTGCTGTCAATGCCGATATCTATGTCGTTTATGTATATAATAAATAATAATGGTCCAAGTACTGAGCCTTGGGGAACTCCACTTGTGACGTTGCTCCAATGGGACTTAGTGCCATTAATGCTAACTCGCTGTTTCCTGTCCTGTAACCACGCCCTAATCCATTTAAAGATGTCACCTTTGATGCCATGAGCTTCTACCTTTCTAATTAATCTTTAGTGGGGGACTCTGTCGAAGGCTTTGCTAAAGTCGAGATATACCACATCATAATTGTGCCCCTCGTCCACCGATTCGAAAACTGATGAAAAGAATGTTAATAGATTAGTTAGGCAAGAACGTCCGCTTGTGAAGCCATGCTGGGAATCATTGATCAATCGGTGCTTCTCCAGGTGATTTCGAATAGAGTTTGAAATGATTGCTTCCAGTAATTTGCCTACTATTGATGTTAGACTGATTGGGCGGTAGTTAGAGGATAGTGATCTATCCCCCTTCTTGAAAATCAGTATTACATTCGCTATCCTCCAGGATTCTGGTACTACACCTGTTTTTAATGACATGTTAAACAACTTTGCTAAGGGCATACTAAGCTCTTCCTTACATTCCTTTAATACTCTGGCAAATATCTCATCGGGACCAGGTGACTTATTAGGCTTTAGTTTGTCTATTTGCTTACTAACATAATTTTCTATTGCCAGTTTCTCCTGTGCCCTATTTTCCTACATTTGCTTGACTTACCACCGAATACCTGTCGTCTTTGAAAGCAACTAATAGACATTAAACGGTTAGATTAGGAAGTTCAGTGGTAGCGCTCTAGACTCCCACGTCATGAATCAGGGGTTCGATTACCACTGAAAGATTTTAGTGTTGTATGGAATGCAAGTATTAACATGCGTAAAATTCTTGATTTCTCTTTATGCGCGCTTGTGTGTGTGTGTGTGTGTGTGTGTGTGTGTGTGTAAACAAAAAAATCACGGAAGACAAACATGTTTCATATAGTCTTAATGTAAATCACCAGGAAATAGAAACGCCAAAATATCCAAGCGTTTGCGGGATTATTGACATCTTCAGGGTGGAGGTACAAGTAAACTTGTAGTGAAGTCCCCGGAGATGAAAAATAAGCACGATAGCGTTGAAATCTTTTAATGTTTTCATTTTCCAGCTGTAGGCAATCTAATACAACGGTGTGTTATTGCTAATTTATTCAGGTATGCTTAAAACTCACACCACTATGATGCTGTACACCCGCCCTGTATCCCTCTGCCTCGACTACAACAACTGATGCCCAAGACAAAGACAACACCACACTTTACCCGGTCATGTGGACACTGTGATAATAATCAGAAAGGGACTCCATATGAACCAACACCTGATAGTGACCACCATCATTATCACCAATCACACCATACATACATGACACTGATACACCACGAGTACAGGAATTAACCAGACAGACACAGATACACAACATCGCTCTTGGCTCTTCCATCCAAGCGTTATATTGAGTCAACAATTAGGTCAATACTTGCTACTAGGTTGGTTAGGACGGCAACCTCAGGCGATGACGTAGGACAGTGGACACGGTCTACAATAAATCATTTTAACAGTTTGACACGTTGTCTACTAAATACATCTTACAGTATATATGTTTGGGTGTTTAGGTACTTAGGTCTCGATCTCGGCCTGACATGATCTCGTAATTTTCCTTTGAGATTTTGAAACCACGATTTTATATCTTATTTCACATGTGTTGGGAGGGAATTTTCACCTAAGGAAGATTGGGTTCAGGTGGGGACAGATTCTCAACTCCGGTCCCTCCCCCTCCTCAAACTTATGTCACTACCCTACCTAAACTCAGGTCAAAGCTTCACCTCAACTCAGATCACAACCTCACCTCAACTCAGGTCACTACCTCAATACCATAAATGGCACAATATCTTGCACACAAACTACCAGTATTGTAAATCATAAATTTGATAAAATGAGTAATAAGATTTTATACAGAGTGAGATAAGTTATTAAAGGATGACACAAAATCAGGTTATGGAATTTAACGTATCAAGAGAAAATGACTGCAGTATAAATTAGCTGAACACAGATTACTGTACTTCCACAGTAACAGATATACATTTATACTTCAGAACAAAGTACACAAGATAAACAAGAAAATATATTTACAGTACAGTCAGTGTCGCCAGACACAGATGATAACCGGACACAAATTCGTCACCAATCTCGTCTCTCTTAATATTCTTCAAGTATTGACAGAATAATTAAGTTATTTTCCTCCCACAGGATTTAGTTACGGAATATTAAATGTCGTTCTGATACGTAATCTTGTTATCATTGTGGTAAAGTGTCATGTTGGACAGTTATATTCCCCAGAGAGTTTCCCTGCACCTGTGTGTCGGCCACCACTCTCACCACACCTGTAAATAGTGGCAGTGTGAACACTGTTATAGTACGGGTGGCCACCACTCTCACCACACCTGTAAATAGTGGCGGTGTGAACACTGTTATAGTACGGGTGGCCACCACTCTCACCACACTTGTAAATAATGGCGGTGTGGACACTGTTAGAGTAGGGGTGGCCACAACTCTCACCACACTTGTAAATAGTGGCGATGTGAACACTGTTATAGTAGGGGTGGCCACAACTCTCACCACACTTGTAAATAGTGGCGGTGTGGACACTGTTATAGTAGGGGTGGCCACCACTCACACCACACCTGTAAACAGAGGTGGTGTGGACACTGTTATAGTAGGGGTGGCCACCACTCACACCACACCTATAAACAGTGGCGGTGTGGACACTCTTATAGGACGGGCGGCCACCACGACTGACTCAGGCACCACCAGTGTCAATAGTTACTACGGAGACGAGTGAATCAGTAGTCAATACGTCTAATATTTAATAAGAACATAAGAATGGAGGAAACTGCAGCGGGCCTATTGGCCCATACTGGGCAGTCCCATTTACACCCAACCCCTATTGATCATATAAGCATCCAACCTATGTTTGAAGCTATCCAGCGTATTCGAGTTAATGGTGATATTTGGTAGCTTGTTCCATTCATCCACTACTCTGTTTCCAAACCAGTGTTTACCTATTTCACGCCTAATTCTAAATTTGTCTAATTTAAAACCATTGTTACGAGTTCGCTCCTGGTTGGATAGTTTGAGTACCTTTGTAACGTCCCCTTTGTTTAGCCCCGACTTCCATTTATACACCTCTATCATGTCGCCCCTCGCTCTGCGTCTCTCTGTCTCTCGAGGGAGTGCAAATTAAGACGCTAATACATTGAATCATTTCTTCCCTGGCATCATTACACCGAATCATTATTAACCGAGGTTTGTAATTAATTCATCAATCAAAATGAAGGTACTTTTAACGTATTATCATCAACATTATTTGCAATAGTAACAGTAATAGTAGTAATAGCAGTACTTTAGTAATACTCGTGACCCAAATCTATAACACCTGTCGGGTGATATAGGTGACCTGTGCAGCTAAAATACAGGTGGCCACCACCGTATTCCCGGTGTGACCATCATCGGTGCCACCATTTTGAAAGACTACGTTCCTCAAACCTGAGTAAGAACAACGAACAGCGTAATTAATGAACACGGTGGCCAAGGAACAAGGCAGTCAAGGAGAAATGTAATAAGCATTCAAAGTGACCAACTGACGAGGCAGAGTAACACACAGGGGAGAGAAACACAAGAGAAAACCACAAATATGGAAGAACAACACACAAGGAGGAACAACACAACACGGAGTAACAACACAACACGGAGTAACAACACAACACGGAGGAACAACACAACAAGGAGGAACAACACAACACGGAGGACCAACGCTATAATGAAGAGAAGCAAGTGGCGGATCGAGGAGGGAGATGTGGAGAAGGGGGGTGTGCTCGTTACTGGTTGGGAGGGAGAGAGGGGAGGCGGGTGTAATTTGGTAGCGAGAGAGGCGCGGGTTCCTGGAGGCGGGTGTCTCTGGTGGGGAGGATGGAGAGGATGCGCGGGTACCTGGTGGGGGGCAGGTCGTTTGTTTCCTCCCTCAGGGGTTCACATTTTCTTCTCCGGAGACTATTTTTGGGTCCTGGGAGGTGGTGCCGCATATTTTCTCTCGCCGGTGATGCACTCTGAGATTCCCCAGAATTTGTGAAGTAAATTTTTATATCAAGTGAACTTTTCTCTCTCCTCAAGGACGAGATACGTTTAATTTCTCGGCTCTCGGGAGTCCGCTGTAGATATTCATTCTGAAGAAGTGGAGGAATGAGTATCTGTTACGTTTATTAGTCGAACAAAGTAGTTTACTGTGATTTTTTCTAAGAAATTAAGAAATTGGTCTGGAAAAGTCCGAATGGTATTAAAAAATATAATTTGTTATATCCGACAGTAAATAATTAACTTTTATTGCAAATGAGATCGAGTTTAATATTAGCAGTGATAAAAGCTTGGTGGTGTGTAATGCATAATAAGGCTGGCTGTAGTTCTCCCCCTCTCCGTCAAGTGGCAGCACCAGCTCACTGCGCGGCGTTTGAGAAAAAGACTTTTGATAAAAATCCTTTAACTGTTAAGCAACGCAAGATGGGGGGAAGGAATAATGACTTTAGAGGAAACGATCACCCCGCATAACGTTTTTTTTTTTTTAAACAAAAGCACATTTCTCTAATTACCTTAGACGCTGGAGAAGAAAGTTGGGCGGGAAAAGTGAAGACACTGCCCCACCATATCCAGCCTAGAGTTATAAGCATCGTCTATGGTCTGTTCGGGGCCCGGACAAAAGCCCCATAGAACAAAAGCCCCTCAGTAAAAGTGCAAAATAGGACAGAAGCCCCCTGTTTTTATGTTAAAGCGAGGGTCATTAGAAATATTAAAAATCTATAGATTTAAATATGAAATTATTGCAATTTAAATAATTAGAATATTATAACGCTTTCAATTTTGATATAGAACATTATTAAATAAATAGAAAAGAAAAAAAGACGACATATTTTACCTTCATGTTCAATCTGTATTTACTGAGGTGACCCTAGGGCCCAGTGAGGTCACTGAATGACAGGGGAGTAATTACCCCAGTCGACAAAACATACGTCATTGCAGATTTAATAAACATTCCTTGTATACTTCTTTATAACTGTAACAGATTTCCCGAAGGTTAGGTTAGGTTAGGTTAGGTTAGAGAAGTTTTCATGAACTGTAAACAAATAAAATAATGATGTTAAAAATTCTTATTATTTCTCCTAGGGGGCTTTTGTCCTACACTTGGTCTGTTCATTGTGGAAGTGTAACACTCGGCCCCGCCTAGCATTATGACGTATGGTTTTATGATTGGATAATGTGTCAATCTACACCACTCCACAATTTGTTTTCTACCTGGCCAATCACAAGTCAAGACGAGAGAAAGAGGGCGGGGCTTTCTGACACTTCGCCAAAAACAGA
>NW_024729094.1:1499600-1520053 GCF_018991925.1 Homarus americanus
AGAAGGGGAGGCTGTGGTGTGGTGCCTGCGCAAGGCAAGGCTGTTCCTCCTTGGCTGCCCGAACCTCATTCTGGTGACGGACCACCGCCCCTTAGTTGGCTTGCTAGGGGACAGAGCCCTCACGGATGTGGCGAATCCGCGCCTGTTCAGGCTCAAGGAGAAGACCCTGCAGTACCGATTCACGGTCAAATACTTGCCAGGGAAGCGGAACTGTGCAGCTGACGCCCTATCCCGCTTCCCCTCCCTCAGGGCGGTGCTTGATGCGGAGGACATGGACCAAGAAGAGGACCTGTGCGCTGCAGTGTGTGCAGTCACAATCACAGCACTGGATCAGGATGGGTGCATCACTATGGACGAAGACACAGTGTGCAAAGCGGCTGCGGACGACCCAGTGTACCAGATTCTAGTGTCGAGGGTGCTGGCGGGCGACTGGCACCCCCACAAGTCACAGGAGGTGGCCTGTCTGCGCCCGTACTTCTCGGTGAGGGACAGGTTGGCTGTGGTCAGGGGTTTGGTCACCTACACCTTTGACCAGGGCTGCGTGCGCCTTGTCATCCCCGACTCCCTCCGCCACCGGGTCGCCGTTAACCTGCATGTGGGCACCAGGGCCTCGACTCAATGCTCAGGCGGGCCCGGCAGTCTGTCTATTGGCCTGGCATGGAGGGTGACTTGCAGTATCATCGGTCCCGGTGTGCTGCTTGCGAGACCCACGCCCCTTCCCAGCCTCCGGAGTCGTTGGTTCTGACCCCAGCGCCAGACTATCCCTTTCAACAAGTGGTGGCCGATTTGTTCCACCTGCAGGGCCGCACGTACCTAGCATATGCTGACCGACTGACAGGTTGGCTGGAGATCGCCCACTTCCCCAACGAGGCCACCTCTGGAAAAATCATCGCCAGTCTGCGGGCCTACTTCACGAGGTGGGGGGTACCTGAGCAGATCTCCACGGATGGAGGTACCAACCTTGCCAGCCTTGAGATGACAGATTTCCTCAAGTCATGGGGAGTCGAGGTGCGCCTCTCGTCGGCCCACTTCCCCCAGTCCAATGGCTGGGGTCAAGGCTGCCAAGAGGCTCCTCAGGGATAACACTGGGCCCGGAGGTAGCCTGGACTGCGATAGGACATCCCAGGCCCTCCTCCAGTACCTGAACACGCCTCTGCGGGGCGTGAACAAGTCGCCCGCCCAACTTGCCACCGGCCGCCAGCTTCGTGACGGCGTTCCGGTGGCCAGACAGCACTATAAGGTGGACCAGCACTGGCGGCGGGCACTTCGTATGAGGGAGGTGCGCTTGGCCGAAACCCAGGATGGGGTCCTGTCGCGGAGGGAGGTATCCCGACAGCTGGCTCCCCTAGTCGTGGGCACGCAGGTGCGTGTGCAGGACGCAGCTACCAAGCTCTGGGACAGGACAGGCATAGTGGTGGAAGCCCGCCCTCACAGGCAGAATGCCGTCAGGTTGAGTGGCAGTGGCAGGGTGTTCAGACGCCACCTGCGAAACGGCTCCACACCTGTGCCTACTACTCCGGTGGTGCACCAAGCTGTGCCTCCTGGCCCCCCTTCTGCTGTGCCCTCCGTACCCGCGCCCTCCTTCGCACCCACGGCCCCTCCCCAGTCGAGCACGGCCAGGCCCATGAAAGGCCGTAGGCCTCCGGGCTGGTTGACGGACTACGTGGTGTAGTGTAAGTGATGTAAAATCAGTTTAGAGGATTTTTTTTCCTTTGTTTGACTCGTTTTTCCTGCATTATTGTTGTTTTTACGTATGCATTGTTTTCCTTTTGTTAGTTCAAATGTGCATTGTCATTTCCGTTTAACTTGGGGGGGAGATGTAAGATTGTACCATCGTACGATATGTTTTCCCATGTTGAGATGGGGGCTTGTCTTTGGCAACGCACGGTTGCCAGTCACCAGCTGACGCTGTTAGAATAAAGTCTACAAAGAACGTGGTCTATGACTCCAACCTCTCACAAGACTATTTATTGAAAAGTTTACATAAAAGACTATCATGTAAACTCACCTGAACCCAACGAAAGTAAACAAAAAACAAAAGATCATTGTATTGGGACGAAGAGGTAAACTAGTGTATGGGTGGATGACATCAGTGAGTATCACAGTACTACCTAGTGTCAACTGAGTTCATTCTAGAGAGAAATTGTTGACAACATGATCCGAGAAACGACTTAGTTGATATTATAATATTTGAGGCGTCTAAACTAATATAAAAGAATAGAATAGACCTGGATTCTCGCGTGTCATTTGGACCTCTACAACCATGGCTCCGACACTGTACCCAAAGCACTAATTTAGAGGATAACTCTGTATTACATTTACTAAACATATTGAAAACAAACGCTACGTCGATGTTTACTAATTATAATGGCTCCTGGTGATTGTACTTAATAATACAGATTCTTTTTAACATTTAGGGATTAGATATTTAATTTTAAACCCGTGCTTATGGTACGGAAAACGAAAGGTGTGTTAAAGTTAGTCCTGGTAGGTGAAGCCGTGGAGGGTTAGGTAGGTGTGTGTGTGCGTGTGGAGCAGGTTTGGCTGATCGACCTGCGCGTGGTGCCACCTGACAGGAGAAGTGAGAACTACACCCCGCCGCTCCCTCTTGGATATTGAGGCCATTCAACGAAAATTGGACACACCTGAAACAACGGGGTAGCATCACACTATGCCACTACGACGCTGTAACCGGTGACGACAACCGCCACTACAAAGAATATCAATCCCTGACTCGATCTCAACAGCTTATATACATGAGACTGCGCCTAGGGTACAGGTACCTATGGGAGTACATTGGCAACCCTGAGCCTCACCGCACTGTTTGTAAACTTTGTGGCCAACCCGACTCTCACACCCTCTCTCACTACATCCTCACTTGCCTTATAACCTCCTCCTATAGGTCCCCAGCCGTTACCAACACCTCTTCCCTCCCAGACCAGATATCCCTCCTCCTAGTCACAGGCCTGGCATTTGACATTATTAGGGACCTGCCACTCATTGCCATAAACAGATGAAATGTACCGGGAACTTTCCCCCCACACACTCATCATTCTCTCACTTTATGTAACTTGACAAAACCTATGACCCTTCAGGCTTTTACGCCCTTAATGTACGAGTCATAAAGGCAAGTATGAACTTTTCATACTTCCCTGTTGGGCGCTGTAAACGCTTCTGCACTTCACCTTGCACAGGATGTAAGGGGGTGCCCAATAAACTAGCCCCCTCGGGGGCAAATCTGAATCTGAATCTCTTGGATATTGATTTCAACCCAGTGAGACTCGCGAGGAAAAAACAACTTTTAATTTATTTAGAAAGTTCAAGAATAAATTTACTTCATGTTAAAATTACCTTACACAACTGGTTTAGGGTTTCCTAGGTAGTAGGTAGTAGGCAGCTATCAAACAGGGAGGTACTACCGCCTGGGTAGATATTGGAAGCATAATGTATTGTCTAATGGTAGACCCTGCTGTATATGGCATCACAAAAATTGTGACCAAGTCCCATGTTGCTGATCTGACTTTCTGCCTCATTTACACACAATTGCAGGGTCTCAATTGTCTCTCTTACTATTGACAGCACAACATACATATATTGTTTCTCACTAAAGATCTTTTTTTTTAATTTCTGTATGGTTCCATATTATTATTGTTATTGTTATTATTATTATTATTGTTATTATTGTTGGTATTATTGTTGTTATTATTATTGTTGCTATTATTATTGTTGTTATTATTATTGTTGCTATTATTATTGTTGTTATTGTTATTATTGTTTGTTATTATCATTATTATTAATATTATTATTGTTATTGTTATTATTGTTATTATTATTATTATTATTATTATTATTATTATTGCAGTGTTTTCAGTATTATTATTATCATGATTTTATTTTTATTTTTGTATTTTTCATTATAAATTTTACTTATCTGAAATATTATTATTATTATTATTATTATTATTATTATTATTATTATTATTATTATTATTATTATTATTTTATTTTATTTTCGCCCCCAGGCCCTAATGTTGGTCAGTGACCTGTGTCCGGGTGGGCTAATACCCGTAAAAAAAAAGAAAAAAAAAGTAGTGATAAATTTGATGATTCTGACGTAAAGTGAAGCAGAATTCAACAAGTATATATAAATAAAAAAAAACAACTAAGAGCGAGATGAAAATCACTGAAGCCCCGAAAACCACAAAACTGAAGCTTAAAAAACACAAAATAACTGAAGCCTCTACCACCACAAAACAACTGAAGTCTCAACAATAACAAAACAAACCTCCAACACAATAAAACAACTAAAGCCTCGAACAGGTATCCACTTTTAGTGTAAACAATGCTAAAATTAACCAACCTTTGCCATGGTAACGGTTTGCGCAATGATAAAAAGAATGGTGTTTCATGTGCTATAGAAAACGATGACATGAGATAGTGCCCAGTGGTGACTAACACTCATTTGGCAGTCATAGATAGCATCACTAGTTCCATATTCACCCGTCATGATGATAGGTCGAGGTCAGATGAAGTTTTGATGTTGATTCACTGACGATGCTCAAGTTCTGCTGCAGTTTGATTAAATTACGGGAAGCAACACGTCCACCTCGCCTCAATTTATGAAATTTTCCCAGGTAACAGTTTCCCGCCAGGCAAGGTGAACTGCCCGCTTGTTTTCACTTTACATGTACTGTCAGCCAAAGATCCAGTGACCCCACCCTGAGTCTCTTACTGGCAATTTTACCTGGCAATACTTGGTAAAGTAAGGCTGTCTGTAAAGGTGATTGTGATTGGTGGATCTATTTTCGGCTGCATTATTATCAGGATAAATATTAAACAATCCAAAGGTAGAATTTTTATAATAATAAACAATTCATTGTTTTAAGATCATGAGAAGTTTCCAAATGTTTTTATATTGACCTTGGGCACATCAGGTGATGCGTGGATCAATACGGAAGTCAGCAGACCCCTCCTGCGCGATACTTGTTTTACTGTGCGTACAGTATATGAGAAATATTTGATGACTTAGCACATATATTATTGTACTTTGTATGTATGTATGTAGTACTTTAATAAACTTTAAAACCTCACACACAAAAAAATCATCTAAAATTTCCGGGAAAGATTTACCGTTAACACGTCCATAGCCTTTAACGGAAAAAAATGTCATAAATGAAAAATAAATTCAAATCAATGAAACATTTTTCTTGTTATATTTAGTAATCTGTTGTGTTGTGTGTTCATAGTGTATGTATATGAACAGAGTTCACAAGCTTATAGAGATTATTTTAATTTGGCTGCGTGTGAACTTTTGTGCGTTACTGCTGGCGCTGTTTGTTTACACTGTGGATGTGACTCAGTGTAAGAGCAAGAGAGGATGGATGTAATATAGATATAAAAATAAAAGGAGTCAATACATTCTCTTCTATTCAGACCTGTACGACATGGTTGGGCTACAGCGGTCCAACACTCCAAATTGGGCCTTTTTGATGATCCCAAATTGGGTTTTTCTGGCAGCCACGCACTCCTGAATCTATTTATCTGTTTCATCCTTTACATATTCTATTTATTATTTCATTTTGATAAACTTTAGTAAAACGTCTGCAAACTTTCAGTCTTCCACTCGACCAAACGACCTGACAGTCGAGGTGTCAGTGGTACAAATTCATATTTTATGGCCAGCAACGATGACTCAGTTTACTTTCACTCGTATTCATGTTAAAGTTTAACTTAAATACGATAGAGATGCAGTCATATCTGGAGTGATATTAAGGCGTGAATCCACTACAATGCCTTTTCTTTCACTACACCTTGACATACGTGAGTCCGTCAAAAATCAACTTTACTTGCTAGTGGTCAAACATAATAAATACACTATGCTCCCCAACAGGCTGGCAAACATTTTGTTTCTTTTATTTTGTTGAGATTAAGTCGGCCAGGAGGAGGCAGCTCACGCAAGCCTCGTTATGTTCCTCAGGCTTACATCCCGCTCTCCTACAGTACTGATCAACACAACTCTACTGTTTACAAACAATCCCAATATCATTTACTGAATCCAAAACTAAACATCTGAATAAGTGCATCTAATCACAAATTCTTAAAATACTCTTGTTTGATTTTCCACAATGTGAATCTTCCGAAATATTCACGATTGTTCACCGAAGGAATATTATCCCCTTGTGTGCTGTTTATCTCACCAACGTCTTTACCCTTTTAGAGGAAATTAAATCCTGAGCCATACACCTCCCACACACCCGCCCCTTATCGCAATTTACCCACACCTTTACGATATATTACTATTTTTTTCCTCTTTCTTCGAGGGTTCACTTTAAAGAACCACTAGACCTAAAGTGGGTTCTCTGATACCCTCCTGACTCCAGGGGGTTGACTGGTTGAGCTTCTCACACCCAGGTTGACGTACAGCAGGGATTTCATGTTCCTACTATTTTTTCTTTGTTTTCAGAGCCCAGCAACAGGACCAGCAACAGAACACCATAAAGTTCAGGCGTCTATCTCGAATTCCTGTCCATGTATAAATTGGTTGCAGTTTTGTCCATTAAGTGAAATTGGAAGGTTCTCTCCTGTTATTCCATCAGGCTTTTGACTTTTTAACGTAAAAGAAAAAAATGTGTTTCTGGTGATAACTAATTCGTGGAGAGTTGGTTAGAGGGAAGCTGTATGGTGACTTGTTTTGGTCTTAAACTCTTTTTATGTAAAAATTTCCGGGATTTTTTAATGATATATTGACAATGATGTTTTGGGAGAGGGGAAACGAGATGATTATCCGGAGAGAAAAATTGGCAGTCTCCGCTATACCTTTCTGTGTATAATTGCAGCATACCAATATTTCAAATAACTTTTCAATTGTTTTTAATTCATAATGGTTTGTACAGAAGAATTACCATGTTGATAAACTCCACACACTATGAATTAACAGGAACAGTATTATTAAGATAAAAAAACATTTGGCTAGAGTTTGGTTCTGTTAAGATTATCTATGAACATCTTAAATTAAATCGTTTATTTTACGATATATGCACTAATTTCCATAGATTATAAAATATAAACAAAAATGTATCCGTATTTCACGAAACAGTCCCTGTGTACGCAACGTGGATGACACTGATCAGCAGACTGTGCAAATCTCATCAGGTTATGCAAATATTATGGTGGTATGTTTTTCTCATTGGAAACGACGAATTCACGAGTGAGTACTGTACTCTGTATGGTGCTGTATACTGTACCTCGTACATCGAGCTGACACGTGACTATATTCTGTACAGAATCAGACCAGATACCAGTCGCTCACGCTGCTGTGGCCATTGATTGATCCAGAACCTTTAAGCAAATAAAAAACCTAACCGAACTTAATCTCAAATAAAAGGCAAAAAAGCGGTTAATATATTATAATATATGTTGAGTTTGTGGTTTCTTCTTAGTAGTTCAGCTAAATTATACTATCACGAGGAACAGCGCCTTACTACATTAACTCTCCCATCAAATGAGTGGTGAGTTATTGTAGGGAACTGGTTGACGATTATATTGTTTTCCATACAAGAAATATCATTAAGCTGCGTCTGTGTCTTAATGTCACTGTTTATTGCCGTACAGTCACCTCAAAAAGTCCGTGTCCTCGGCAATCAGAATAACCGCTGAAGTGAACCCTGCGAGTTCTTTAGCTCAGTTTTGGTTTTCAACCTATAGTTGCCGGGTGTCCCAGCAGGTGGAACTGATCACGCCTAGCGACTTTATACACAAATCACTAATGTGAAATCAAGCTTAAATTATAATTAAAAAACATACTGTAGAATTTTTTTTTGCTTTTATACAAAGTTTTTCTTAACGTTTGGGAACTCTTACCTAGTTCATGAACTGGGCAATTTGTGCGAATGAAAAGGTAAATAAACTTCACATAGGTAAAAATCACTTTTATTTACAGGAAATGTTATGGAGATATGACCCCCCTCTCCAATTACCAACAATATTAGGTACACAAAGTAGGCAGGGCTTTTAAGTAGAGAGAAGCCATCGTGCGACTAGCCAAACTAAAATTCGAAATTCTGAGCATGTGCAGGAGTATCACGTGACACCGAGACTTACAGTGATTGGCCCTATCTTGCACTATATTTTTCTCGAGGAAAAAAAAAAAAAAAAAAGTTCCTTCAACCATTCCCCACCTCCAAGGATGGGTGAGGGAGGTAAGTCATAGAAAGGGAGGGGTGGGTGATGGGAGTTAGGGGATGGGAAGAGGAATCTTCACCTTTTCCAGTCGGTGGTTCTTGGTACCTTAAGGAAGGGAGGGGTAAGAGGATGAAGGGTGTGAATGGGGTGGGGGTGAGGGGTGAAGGGGGTGGGAGGAGGAATCCACACCCTTCCCAGATGGTGGTTCTCGGTACCTTCCGTCTTTGCCTGACGGACGGTACAGTACCATATATATATATATATATATATATATATATATATATATATATATATATATATATATATATATATATATTTCCCTCACCCTAGCAAACTAGTTAGCATAGCATAACCAAACAGCCTCGCAAGGACCAATAGGTCTGTATATAATGTGTGTGCACGCGCTAAAATGACCTAGTTTATTTTACTAATGTCTCATTGTCCATGGGTTTTCTTACAGTTTGGCTGTGAGTTTTCTATTTTGTCTACCTGCCAGCTAAACAGGACTGTTTACCATCCTCCCAGCAACTCAACCTGCATCATCGCACCGGTGACTGGTGAGTATAACGGATTCCCTAAATATACAGCTGTTTCATAAATACCATTCATTACGTAAGGGGGTGTTCCTGAGACATGAGAATATAATACAAAACATAATACCTCGTACTGAGAACATGCGACAGACGTAATGAGGGGAAACAAGCATTAGCTGACGAATTATGGGTTGCCCACCAATGACCCCATTAATAAAATTTTGTGGATATGTAACATGTGATAACACTATCTGAGACTGGACACGTTATTTAACATTCATCATGTTGCCTATTCCACTGATAATGACTGTTAGATCAATAAGGCTGTAAAGTAACAGTTTGACAACACTGCGTCATGTTTCGCTGTCATCCTTCACCCGCATAATGATGGTTACTCCATATCCTATAATATGTTGATTTTCATTAATGAATGTATACAAAAGGCCCAATGCACTAATGCCTTATCCTTTTATTTTCACAGTTATAGAGGTCCAGCCACAACGTCATGTGAGGCCACCTCGGAAGAGAGCTAATCGACCTGAGGTGATAACGAGTCGCGGCAGGATTATTGGATATCACGAGGCAAGGAAGGGGATACGGGAGATTAGTCGCCTTCTTGGTATCTCCAGGGATACAGTTAGGCTTTGGGTGAGAAGATATGAGGAGGAGGGTCACGTGCTCACCAGGCCCCGACCAGGAAGACCAAGTCACCACACCAGCGGCAGATCAACAGATTTAAAGGGCAGCAGAGCGTGTAACGAGGGAAACAGGAGTTCAGTGTCACCCGATAACTACCAGGAGGCGAATACGGGAGACTGGCCGACAATGTTTCATCCCAGCACATAAGGAAACCTTAACAGAGGCACACAGAGAAGCACGTAAAAGGTTTGCTGAGGCGTATGCGGGAGTCAATTTTTGGAGGTCCGTCATTTTCACCGATGAAAAATGTTTCTCATCTGTCGCAGCAGTCGGTCGCCAGTGTTGGCGATTACGTAATACAAGATATGCTCGAAGACACATCCATGAGACATCGACAAGCGGTCGTGTGACAACCTCCATGCATGGATGGATGGATGGATGGATGTAGCGGGAGGTGTTGGTGAACTGACGGACACATGAATGCAGATCAGTATATAAATATTCTAGAGACATCCTTTCTACCATCGGTGCGAGCATATGCCATCCCAGACCTACAGCCTATATGTATGGTGCAAGACCGCAGTCCAATACGTACAAGTCGGACAGTCAAGCGTTGGTTTAAGGCGCACCCGCAGATTATTCTATTGGACTGGCCCCCTAAAGGAGCCGATTGTAATCCAATAGAAAATCTATGGGCGCATATGGTTGTTGAATGGGATGTTGAGGAGAAAACGAGTGAGGCAGTGAGGAGACACGCACATAATGTGTGGGAGGGAATAAGGAGGAGGCCGAACATCTGCAGCAATCTGGTAGATCCCATGCCCATCAGATTGCATGAAGTTATAGCAGCAGATGGAGGTTGGACACGGTATTAACCTGTGGTCAAGAATTAAATCTCCACCCCCGATGGTGCCTTGTAGGGTGTGGCAGGGGAGTTAGCTCTCTGGTGTAACCTCGTTGGGGCCACAGACTTCGTTTCCTAACTCTCGGGAATTTGTCCAGGTATTTTACTATGTGGTTTTACGTCACTTCACATAAATATGCTTGCAAAATCTATGCATTAATATGCATAACTCTTGGGAATCTGTCCAGACATTAAATATATGTTATATACTACAATAATCACATAGATATGTTTACAATGTTTATGCATAACACTGCCCTGCATAGTTTTTGAGGTTTGTGTATTATTAAGCTTTTCTGGGTGTATTTTGCATGCTGATCTAAAAAATGTTATCCATTTTTGGATCAGTTGGTCGAGAGTAAGGATCGTTGTTGTTAAAGACGTCATTATTACCAACACTACCTCGTTCCAGGACAGGCCAGTCCTCACACAGTAGCTTCACTTCAGATATAATTGGATCACATTTACCATAATTCTCAGTGCAGGGAAACACTCTTTACCAATCTTATATAACTTTCTTTTATGATTGTAAGATTATATAGATAAGATAATTGTAAGTGAAATATTAGACGTGATGATGTAGAAGATGGATCACGAACCCCTGCAAGCTTATCAGACACTGCGGACGTCACTGGCATCAATGGTAATACTATTCATAGCGTTATCAATTGACTTTAATTACAGATACATATATAATATTATACTCATTATAATGCTGCTGGTGTAGTTTAATGACTCGCTGAGCATTGCGTGATTAAAAAGCTTTCCTCGTAAAATCATACACTTGTTATTCAAATGGAACATTCAGAGACACATTACTACCACACAGTGTTCAGACTCTACCATATAGACAGATTTTAATACATGTGCAAGTGTATTTTATCCACATTACAACTTATCATATCATCAAGGGTTTATAACATAAAACATACAACTTAAAGCATAAGATTTATTCATAAAAATGTAAAAATATCGAAGTACTTATAACACAAACAATATAAGTAGTCATATATCCATTAAAAATCATTATAAACATCAACACCACGAGACCAACACAGACAGAGGAATCTAAATTGAAGATAAACTTCCGTGACGATCTCTCACAACTGGGGGTAGAAGCTGGCGGTGTAGTAGCCCCTGACGTTGTAGCCTTCATGGTCGTATATCGAGTAATGACTTCCACCGCTGAACCCGTCATTATCCCAGGGGAGATAAACAGGGTTATGGCCGCCTTTGTTGTTGTGAATCTTGTGGCTGTACGCTCGTTTTTTATTTACCCTTACGTGTTTAGGTCGGCGATTTTCTCCGCATCCATTACCACGATAGTTGTAGGTCGCCTTAGTATTGTAAGGTCCTCCTGTAGCGTGATAACCATCGTAACTGTTGACGCCTGAACCACCATTAAAACCATTTAGAGGATTACACACCTGAGGCACATAACCCTGGTTGACATCTTTAGTTTCAAATTTGACGTTTACAAACTTCTGAAAATGAGAAGCAAGTTCCTGAGGCTCGTAATTCTCGCGGTTCTCTTGAAGGATCGGATGAGGATTGTCCTTGTTGTGGTGAACATAGTCCTTGGGTTCGTAGACTTCCAGCGGAGTTTTAAGGCCAAAACACCGACGCTTTATAGAATTGCCTTGACACGTTTCACTGTTGCTGTCTTGAGGACTACGGCTGTTCACGTCACTTTCCTCTTCTTGACTCCAAAGTCCCTCAAATTTCTCACAAAGATATTTTCGCTTTCCGTACTGATAGGTTGGTGAGGCCATGGTTTGGTTAGTGAAGACGACTACTACACTGGCGCCGGTGTGTACACGGGGACCTGCGGCCACAAACTGATTAAGGGAAGTAGGAAGTGTCCCTTAAGTAGTCGCTAGCACTGAACTGTGTACCTCAGCCTGGGTAACCACAGCACTTACTATTTCAATTAATAACACTTACCGTTGTTGCGTCTCGTCAAACTTAATGGTAACCTAATATTTCTATAATATGAAGGAGAAAACATTATATAGATTAAGTAAAGTAAAAAGCGTAACTAATGAAAAAAAGAAAAATGTTACACTGTGTAAACGGCAACAAAAGGTCCCTCAGTTACCTTGACGTGACATCACCTCAGTTAACAATTAGACAGCGACCCCCGTTAACACTTATTGTTATATGATTAAAGTTAATATTACAACGTCTGTATTATTAATCTTATTCTGGCTGATCATAATCATTAGCATACTCATAAGTAATATTATTACCACACCATTGCTCCCCATCATTATAAATTATTGTCATTAATAATTGTTTGTTTCTCGTTGTTTAAGGAAGGTAGATGGTAGATGAGTGACAATGTATTAGATGTGTTTTATGTTCTCGGGAAAAATTTATATAATAAGACGAAGATAATGTGACGGTATAGTATACATAGAAACCAACAGGAGTTTTACTGAGTGAGGGTAACAACAAGTAACGTTGTATCTACTCTAATACCTGATTCCATGCAACACAGAGACTAAATGATTATGATTATCAAACCGATTATTATTACTTTACACTTGGAGTCACCCCCCCAAAAAAAATTTAATAAAACACTGAACGATATACATTCCATCTATGACTTAACTTATAAATACAGTCAAGTTCACCAGCTAACCATTCCCTCTTATTATATGGTCAACGATGTGGGAACAAAAATAATGTGACAGTGGCTTATGACGGGTTAAGAACATCAACATGACCTGACACAAAAGGTTGACCTGCCCTACGCGAAAGCCTCGATCCTAACCATGAGGCAAGACGTGACGTGACTACTTGACATTGGGGGTATGGCAGCACAAGAAGATTATGAAGAGGAACACCACGACAACCACAAACATCTTGGCAGCTTCCGTTACATATGTTTACCATTACGAATAAAATGAGATTCAACAGAAAATACATAAAAAATACAACAATAAATTACAAAGTTGGGATGAAACGAGTTGGTGGGCGTGGTTACATATGGAGTGAGATGATTGGGTGACTATAATAAAACAATTTTTACAGGGTGGCCATCAAATAACTATCAATTCCAAAGAAATAATAGTAATATTTAATCTATCACGGAAGGGAATAATTAATGTTGAATATACGTGGATTATTAGTTAATAGTGACTCCTCGATTCCAAGTTGATGCAATACGATCCTCAATACAATCTCTCTCTCTCTCTCTCTCCTACGCCATCCTTAACGTCCAATACCCAGCAGCCTCTTCCAACACTGTCACTCCTCATCTAATAAATCCCCCACACCCGAAATCTTAATCGACAAGCGGTCTTGCGCTACCTGACCTAGCTTGGAGAAGGACGTTCCCCTAAGTGCTCGTGTTAGTGACCAGAGGAAATGGCCGCCTCAGATCTTGTGTTGTGGGGGAAAAGGGGCGGAGTGTGTGGAAAGACGACCTCCTGGCCACTTTGTTAAGTCAGCTGGAACAGTTGAGGAGAGAGATAGACGTGTTAAAGGGGGAGAACGAAGCCCGCGGGACTGAACTCCTTCAGGTAAATGTCCTGTCTAGCAGGACACCAGCGAAGGAGGAACAGGCGTGGAGAGTGGTTGCTTCCAAGGGGACTAGGGACAGACTCAGGAAAGCTGACTAGGGTGTGGAGTGCAGTAACCCCTACTAAGTGTTGGAGGAAGCTGGCAAGGAAGAAAAGAGGCAGGACGATGTGGTGCCCAGTGGTAAGGTCGTGGTAGTTGGGGACAGCCAGGTGAGGTTCTTAGATAGGACTTTTTGTGCAAGAGATAGGAAACGTAGGACTAGGGTGTGTTTTCCTGGGGCTGGGATAGGGCATGTAGCTGAGAGGATAAATAGGGTTTTGTCAGGGGAGGGTACCAAGCCAGATGTATGTCTTAGTGTGGGAGGTAACGACATACTGTAGAAAAGGTTAGAGATAGGGGAGGGATCCCGATAGTATGTGGTGTCTTACCTAGAAGAGGAGTTGTTCGTGAATGGCTGTCCAGGGCAATTCCTATAAATTGCCGACTGGAAATCAATGTGCAAGCAATGGTTGGGCATTCAATGATAACTGGCAACGATTCTATGGCAACGACTACTTGTACAGTCGTGACGGAGTACACTTGTCTCGCGCGGGGGTTAAGACGTTGTCTGCATCCCTGGAGCGTAAAATTGTCACTCCAGGGGGGGGGGGGGGTTCGCCAGTAGAGAGAGAGGTCGGGGTAAGTGGGAGTTAAAAAACAAGCAGGTCTTGGGGAGTAAAATTGGTTACTCAGGACAAGGGGTAAAACAGGGCCAGGGAAGGGCAGGTTTAAATGTAAACTATACAAACAGTAGGAGCGTTAGAAATAAAATAGATTTGCTGAGAGCGGTTGTATTTACCGAGAATGTAGACGTCATAGCAATCACTGAAACTTGGATGAATCTGGCGAGCAAGAACTTTTTATCAGAGTACCACATAGAAGGGTACAACCTGTTTTACAAGGACAGGGAAGGTAGGAAGGGGGGAGGCGTCGCACTCTTCGTTAGGGATACTTTAAAATGTTGTATTAATAATTCAATAAAGGGTGAAATTGGAACCGCGTCTGTATGGGTAGAAATTGCGGAAGGAAGAGAAAAACTAATTATGAGAGTGATTTACAGGCCCCCAAGTCTTGGGAAAGAAGCGGCTCAGCCCATATGGCAGGAAATGAGTAGGGCAGCAAAATACAACAACCTGTGCATTATGGGAGATTTCAACTTCAGAAATATTGACTGGGACAACATTGTAGGTGACTGAATCTGAAGATTTCCTAGACGCAGTACAGGACAATTTTTTGAAACAACTAATTACAGAACCTACTAGAGGTGACAATATATTAGACCTAGTATAAACAAATAAAGAAAATATTATCAGAGATATCACAGTAGGGGAAGAACTAAGGAACAGTGATCACAGAGAAATCAGGTTCACCCTAAATTGGGAAACGAAAAACAATGACAATATGGTCAGAGTCCCAAACTTTCTGAACATCTTTCCATTGTCCTGGATATTTTTTGTTTTCTGCGAGTAAACTTGGATAAGAACATAAGAACATAAGAAAATAAGGAGTCTGCAATAGGCCGGTTGGCCTGTGCATGGCAGCTCCTGTCGAGAGTTACTACCACTCTCTATCATCCATGAATCTATCTAGCCTCCTTTTGAAACTTTCCAGAGTTCCTGCACTTACTACAAAGTTGCTAAGCTTGTTCCACTCGTCCACCACCCTATTTGTGAACCAGTTTCTTCCTTTCTCCCTCCTAAACCTAAACTTATCCAACTTGAATCTGTTGCTCCGAGTCCTATCCTGCTCGGATATTATAAGAACTTTATCTATATCCCCTTTATTGATTCCTTTCACCCACTTAAATACTTCTATCATATCTCCCCGCACTCTTCGTCTTTCTAGGGAATGCAAGTTAAGTTTCTTTAACCTATCCTGATATGGAAGGTGTCTAAGTCCCGGAATCATATTTGTCATTCCTCGCTGCACCGACTCCAGTGAATATATATCCATTCTATAATAGGGGCATCAGAACTGAACCGCATAATCGAGGTGCAGCCTGACTAGCGCAAGATATAGTTGCAATAAGACCTCTGCACTCTTGTCACTTACACTTCTAGATATAAAACCCAATACTCTGTTTGCCTTATTTCGAACATTAACGCACTGTTTTCTAGGCCGTAGGTCCGGGCTTACAAGTACCCCTAAGTCTCTTTCACAAGTCGACTTCTCTAGGTTGATGTTGTTAAGGCTGTATACATTATCAGTATTTGTTCTTCCAATATTAAGTACGCTGCACTTGCTGGTGTTGAATTTCATTTGCCATTTTTCAGACCACCCCTGCAGTTTAGATCCTCCTGTAATGCATTTGCATCCTGCCCTGATTTAATCTGCCGCCCTATTTTGGTGTCATCCGCAAACTTGCTTATGTCACTGCTGATCCCAGTATCTAAATCGTTTATGTAGATTATGAACAAGACTGGGCCTAGTACTGACCCCTGGGGAACCCCACTGGTTACACGGCCCCACTCAGATTTAACACCATCTACGCTGACCCTCTCCGTTCTATCGGTGAGCCATGATTTTATCCAATTTAAAACTTTCCCCTCGATACCATGAGCCTTAATTTTTCTCAAAAGCCTCTGATGCGGTACTCTGTCAATTGCTTTGCTAAAATCTAAGTAAATAACATCGTAATTTTCGTCATTATCTACTACCTCGAAGACTTTCCTAAAAAAACGTCAGCAGATTTGTTAGACAAGATTTTCCCTTTGTAAACCCATGTTGGGAGTCGTAGATTAATTTGCTTTTCTCTAGATGCGATCGGATGCTATCTGCTATAATTGATTCAAGAAATTTCCCCACTACTGACGTCATTAAACTGATCGGCCGGTAATTTGACGCTGATGCTCTGTCTCCCTTTTTGAATATGGGTACTACATTTGCCTGTTTCCACAAGTCTGGCACAACTCCGGTGTCTAATGATTTTGTAAATAAGTTTACGAGGGGTCCGCTAATCTGTTCCCTGGGGATTTTGTTTTCTTTAGTTTAATTATCTTCTTAAGAACATCCTCTTTTCTGATATTGATATTCTTTAATTTCTCTTCTTCCTTTCCCTTAAATATCAGTTCCACCTCTGGAATTTCATCTCAAACTTCTTCTGTGAAAACTGATAAGAAGTAGCTGTTCAATGCTTTGCTTATTTCTTCACTGCCATTTTTCACTTCTCCCCTCCCTGACTTAAAAGGCCCAACTTTGTCCTTGACCTTTGTCCTATATACCTGGAAAAATCCCTTGGATTCTCTTGCTATTTTGATTTCATAGTCTCTCTTTGCTTTCTTTATATTTTTCTTAACATTCCTAGATAGTTCATTATACCTATTTCTGAGCTGCTCCTCCCCTCCCTTTAATTTTTTATATATTCCTTTCTTTATTACAATGTCATGTTTAAGTTTTCTGGTCATCCACCTTGGCTCATTCTTATTTGACCTAATTTTTCTGTATGGTATATTTTGTTCTTGTGCTATATGTAGTATACTAGTGAATATGGTGGCCGGTAATAAAGTCACAGAAAAAAAAGTCACAATTTTGGCTAGGAAAAAAAGTCACAGGAAAAAAGTCACAATTAATTTATGGTGGCCGGTAATAAAGGCACAAGAAAAAAAGTCACAAAAAAGTCACAATTTTGGTGAAGAAAGAAAGTCAGGTAATCAAAAAAAATATTCAAGTCAGTCACAGTTTATTTAAGTACCATAAACAATTAAAGTAATAAAACTGAAAATATTTTAATTCATTATTAACTGGCAATACATTGACAACACTATTTATATATGATGGCATTACATGTATGTGAAAACAAATCACGTTTTGTTCAATATCTTAAGCACAGTAAGGTAATCAAACAAAAATATTTAAGTCTTCAGGGATACTGACATACTATAGAGAGGAACAAGGTTATATACTGTACGTAGACAGGTCATCTCAACGTGACCTCACATCAAACATCTGCTCAAAATTTTTTACCGGATTAGACAACCTGTGGTCACAGTGACCTCAGCTGACTTACCTTAATCCTTCCAGGTTGATGTTGCCCGATTATACAAAGAATCTAATGTTTTTGTTCTATTTTATAATTTTTAAGCGAAACTCATTAATTTACCATCAGTTCTGCATATTCCTTTACTGAAACTGATTGACATATTAACCTTAAAAAATGTGAGAATTCGATAGTTAACTTTTCTTTTTTTCCTGTGACTTTTTTTCTGTGACTTTTTTACCTGGATTCGTGAATATATTATAGTCATGATAAATTTTTGTGTCATCTATGACCTCACCCCTTCCTACTGGGGACTGACGTGACTTTTCCCAGGTGACCTCACCTAGGTAGCTTCTTAACCCCTGATAATCCGCCAACCGAAAGTTTGGGACTCTGACCATATTGTCATTGTTTTTCGTTTCCCAATTTAGGGTGAACCTGATTTCTTTGTGATCACTGTTCCTTAGTTCTTCCCCTACTGTGATATCTCTGATAATATTTTCTTTATTTGTTTATACTAGGTCTAATATATTGTCACCTCTAGTAGGTTCTGTAATTAGTTGTTTCAAAAAATTGTCCTGTACTGCGTCTAGGAAGTCTTCAAATTCTTAGTCCCCCTACAATGTTGTCCCAGTCAATATTTCTGAAGTTGAAAGCCCCCATAATGCACAGGTTGTTATATTTTGCTGCCCTACTCATTTCCTGCCACATGGGCTGATCTGCTTCTTTCCCAAAGACTCGGGGGGCCTGTAAATCACTCCCATAATTAGTTTTTCTCTTCCTTCCGTGATTTCTACCCATACAGACTCTGATCCTATTTCACCCTTTATTGAATTATTAATTCAACATTTTAATGTATCCTTGATGAAGAGTGCGACCCCTCCCCCCTTCCCTGTCCTTGTGAAAAAGGTTGTACTCTTCTATGTGGTACTCTGATAAAAAAATTTTGCTCGCCAGATTCATCCAAGTTTCGGTGATTGCTATGACGTCTACATTCTCGGTACATACAACCGCTATCAGCAAGTCTATTTTATTTCTAATGCTCCTACTGTTTGTATAGTACACATTTAAACCTACCCTTCCCTGGTCCTGTTTTACCCCTTGTCCTGAGTAACTAATTTTACTTCCCAGGACCTGCTTGTTTTTTGACTCCCACTTTCCCCGACCTCTCTCTACTGGCGAAACCCCCCGTTTGGAGTGACAATTTCATGCTCCAAGGATGCAGACAACGTCTTTTCCCCCGCACGAGACAAGTGTACTCCGTCACGACTGTACACGTAGTCGTTGCCAGCTATCAATGAATGCCCAACCATTGTTTGCACAATGTTTTTCCAGTCGGCAATTTATAGCAATTGCCCTGGACAGCCATTCACGACCAACCCCTCTTCTAGGTAAGACACCACATACTATCGGGATCCCTCCCTATCTCTAACCTTCCCTAGCGCCTCCCTATACCTCTTGAAAAATTCCTCACTCCTAACCTTTCCTATGTCGTTTCCTCCCACACTAAGACACACTACTGGATTGGTACCCTCCCCTGACAAAACCCTGTCTAACCTCTCAGCTACATGCCCTATCCCAGCCCCAGGAAAACACACCCTAGTCCTACGTTTCCTATCTCTCGCACAAAAAGTCCTATCTAAAAACTTCACCTGGCTGTCCCCAACTACCACGACCTTACCCGTGGGCAGGATTTGTACAACTGCCCTTTCCTCTCCTTGATCCATACCGTCCTGCCTCTTCTCTTCCTCGCCAGCTTCCTGCAGCACCTGGAAGGGGTTAACCACTCTCCACGCCTGCTCCTCCTTCGCAGGTGTCCTGATAGGCAGGACACCTACCTGAAGGAGTTCAATCCTGAGGGCTTCATTTTCCCCCTTTAGAGTGTCAACCTCACTCCTCAACTGCCCCAGCTGCCTTAACAGAGTGGCAAGGAGGTCGTCTTTCCCCACACTCCCCTCCTCTTCCCCCAAGACACAATGATCCAAGGTGGCCATTTTCCTTGGTCACTAACGGGAGCACTTGCGGGCACGACCTTCTCCAAGCTGGGTGAGGTAGCAACGGAGCTGGGTCAGGTAGCAACTGGCTGGAGGAGGAACACAGAAGGAGGGAAAGACGCAGTGAACTATGCTCCCTGCACACACACACGGCTGAGGCATAAAGCACTCCAAGTGCAGTCATGGGCCGCAGAGACCAGCTATAAAAAAACATAGAGCGTAGTGTATATATTTTCTCCTGCCCTCAACCCCGTCATATAGATTGGCCTGGGAGTATAGAAGGTCGTATCTGCTTCACTTTATAGCCAGTGTGTAGTAACGGAGACGGGAAATAACTGGGTGTAGTAACGGAGACGGGGAATAACTGTGTGTAGTATCGGAGACGGGGAATAACTGTGTGTAGTATTGGAGACGGGGAATAACTGGGTGTAGTAACGGAGACGGGGAATAACTGGGTGTAGTAACGGAGACGGGAAATAACTGGGTGTAGTAACGGAGACGGGAAATAACTGGGTGTAGTAACGGTGACGGGAAATAACTGGGTGTAGTAACGGAGACGGGAAATAACTGGGTGTAGTAACGGAGACGGGGAATAACTGGGTGTAGTAACGGAGACGGGGAATAACTGGGTGTAGTAACGGAGACGGGAAATAACTGGG
>NW_024729094.1:1520153-1595549 GCF_018991925.1 Homarus americanus
GGTTACGTATTGTTGCTGTTGGGTACCGATGATCATGGCTGTCTTGGCGCAGGATGATCATGGCTGTCTTATACCGATGATCATGGCTGTCTTAAGTGCCGGATGATCATGGCTGTCTTATGCCGGATGACGCGCTGTCTTAAGTGCCGGGTTATCATGGCTGTCTATACCGATGATCATGGCTGCTCCATACCGATGATCATGGCTGTCTTAAGTGCAGGATGACTGCATGTCTTAAGTACCGATGATCATGGCTGTCTTATACCGGATGATCATGGCTGTCTTGGGCGCCGGGTTATCATGGCTGTCTTTAAGTGCAGGATGATCATGGCTGTCTTAAGTACCGGGTTATCATGGCTGTCTTAAGTGCAGGATGACTGGCGGCTGTCTTAAGTACCGATGATCATGGCTGTCTTAAGTGCAGGATGACGGCGGCTGTCTTGCGCAGGATGATCATGGCTGTCTTAGTACCGATGATCATGGCTGTCTTAAGTACCGATGATCATGGCTGCTCCGGTACCGGATGATCATGGCTGTCGGCGCTGATGATCTGCCTTATGCCGGATGATCATACGTCTTACATACCGGATGATCATGGCCGTTCTACGTACCGGACGATCATGGCTGTCTTATGCCGGATGATCATGGTCGTCTGGCGGCCCTGGATGATCATGGCTGTCTTAAGTACCGGATGATCATGGCTGTCTTAAGTACTGACGATCATGGCTGTCTTATGCCGGATGATCACATGTTCCGGCGCCGGATGATCATGGCTGTCTTTACATACCGGATGATCATATGGCTGTCTTAAGTGCCGGGTGATTCATGCATATATGCCGGATGATCATGGCTGTCTTAAGTGCCGGATGATCAGGCTGTCTATGCCGATGATCATGGCTGTCTTTAAGGCTACCGATGATCATGGCTGTCTTTAAGTACCGGATGACGGCGTATTGCCTTATACCGGATGATCATGGCTGTCTTATGCCGGATGATCATGGCTGTCTTTATGCCGGATGATCATGGCTGCCTTAAGTGCCGGATGATCGCGGCTGTCTTATGCCGGATGACTGCGGCTGTCTTTAAGTGCCGCCGGATGATCATGGCTGTGGGTCTTGAGGCTGGATGATCATGGCTGTCTTATGGGCTACCGATGATCATCATGGCTGTCTTTATATACCGGATGATCGGGCGGCTGGCCTTAAGTGCCGGATACTTCCGCGGCTTTATTTACCGATGATCATGGCTGTCTTACATACCGGATGATCATGGCTGCCCCGGCGCCGGATGATCATGGCCGTCTTAAGTGCCGGATGATCATGGCTGCCCTGGCGCCGGATGATCATGGCTTTCGTCTTAGTACCGACGATCACGGCTGTCTTTACATACCGGATGATCATGGCTGTCTTTACAAACCGGATGATCATGGCTGCCCGGCGCGATGATCATGGCTGTCTTAAGTGCCGGATGATCATGGCTGTTCCTATACCGGATGATCATGGCGTCTGGCGTTGGAATCATGGCTGTCTTGGTGCTGGATGATCATGGCTTGCCCTTATGCCGGATGATCATGGCTGTCTTATGCCGACGATTCGCCGGCCCATATACCGATGATCATGGTTGTCTGAAGTACCGATGACCGCGGCTGTTCTATGCCGGATGATCATATGGTTGTCTTAAGTGCCGGATGATCATGGCTGTCTTATGCCGATGATCATGGCTGTCTTAAGTGCCGGATGATCATGGCTGGTCTTATGCCGGATGATCATGGCTGTCTTACATACCGGATGATCATGGATGCCCATATACCGATGATCATGGCTGTCTTATGCCGATGATCATGGCTGTCTTTACGTACCGATGACGCGCCGTTTATAGGATGAGATCGCGGCTTGTCTTCGGTGCTGATGGATCATGGTTGTCTTATGCCGGATGATCATGGCTGTCTTATGCCGGATGATCATGCTGTCTTATGCCGGATCATATTGTCTTAAGTACCGGATGATCATGCGGCTGTGTTATACCGAATGGATTACGGCGGCTTTCGTCTTATGCCGATGACGCGGCTGTCTTGGCAACCGATGATCATGCTGTCTTATGCCGGATGATCATGGCTGTCTTATGCCGGGTGATCAGCATATTCATACCGATGATCATATTGTCTTATGCCGGTGATCGTATGTTCTGGCGCCGGATGATCATGGCTGTCTTAAAAACGACGATCAGCGGCTAAATTCGGCGCTGATGATCATGGCTGTCTGGCACCGGATGATCATGGCTGCTCCGGCGCCGCGGATCATGGCTGTCTTACATACCGGATGATCACACCCCGCGCCGGATGATCATGGCTGTCTTAAGTGCCGGATGATCATGGCTGTCTTCGCGGCGCTGACGATCATGGCTGTCTTATTACGGTCGGATGATCAGCGGCCGTTCAAGTGCCGGTGATCATGGCGTTCTTAAGTGCCGGAGATCATGGCTGTCTTAAGTGCCGGGTGATCGTGGCTGTCTTGGGTGCGATGATCGCGGCTGTCTTGCATCCGGATGATCATGGCTGTTCTTGGCGCTGATGATTGCGGTGTTGTGGTGCCGGATGATGGCGGTTCCATATTCCGGATGTGGCGTCTTTGCGCCGGATGATCTGCGGCTGTCGCCGGATGATCTGGCTTGTCTGGCGCCGGATGATGGTTGGCGCCGGGATATTGTCTTAGGTGCTGGATGATGGACGCCATACGGATGATCATGGCTGTTCGGCGCCGGATGATCATGGTTGTCTTGTGACGGTTTATCATTGGCTTGCGGCGCCGTGATCATGGCTGTTCATATACCGGATGGATCACGGTTTTTTGGGGTGATCATGGTGTCTTACGTACCGATGATCATGGCTGTCTTTTGCCGGATGATCATGGCTGTCTTGGCGCCGGATGATCATGGCTTTTACATTACGGATGATCATGGCTGGGTGTTTCTGGGTTTGGCTTGATGATCGTGGTTGGGTCTTGTGCTGGATGATCATGGCTGTCTTGCGTCCTGATGATCAGCGGCTTTTGTGCTGGGTGATTCTGTGGTCGGCCTTCGTGTGATGATTGCGGTCGTTTATGCCGGATGATTGGCTTGTGGGATGTTGGTTGTCTTTAGTGCTGGATGATCATGGTTGTTTTGGGTGCCGGATGACTCGGCTGTCTTACATGCAGTGGATGACTTGTGGTTGTCTTGTGCTGGTGATCATGGTTGGCCTTGCGCCGGATGATCGGGTTGTTCTTGGGCGCCGGATGATCGCGCGCCTGGCTGGTGTGGGGGTTTGTGTGGGGTGCCGGATGATCATGGCTGCACGTAGCTGGGATGATGCTGCATTCTGCCATTCCGGATGATCATGGCTGTCTTGGGCGCCGGATGATCATGGCTGTCTTTGCGCCGGATGATGGTGGCTGCCTCATGCCGGTTGATTATGGTTGGGTCTTAGTGCCGGGTGATCATGGCTGTCTTATGCCGGATGATCTGGCTGTTCTTGGTGCCGGATGATCATGGCTGTCTTTAGTGCCGGTGATCATGGTTGTCTTTGCCGATGATCATGGCTGTCTTGTGCTGGGTGATCGTGTCGTTTATACCGATGATCATGGCTGTTCGGCGCCGGGTGATCATGGCTGGTTGCGTCTGTGATGATATGGGCTGTGTCTTGGGTGCCGATGATCGGTCGTCTTATGCCGGATGAGAGATGTTCATATACCTGGTTATGGCTGTTTATACCGGGATGATTATGGCTGTCTTAGGCGGGATGATCATGGTTGTCTTGGCGCTGGATGATCATGTTGTCTTACGTTCCGGATATCGCGGCTGTCTTGCGGGTGTTGGTGCCGGGGATGATTGCGGCTGTCTTAAGTGCCGGGTGACTGCGGTTGTCTGGCGCGGGTGTCATGGCTGTCTGGTGGGTGTGGCGGCTGGGGCGGGTGATCATGGTTGTCTTGTGCCGGATGATCATGGCTGCTCCAAGTGCTGGATGATCATGGCTGTTGCTGGCGCCGGGTGATCGTGGCTGTCTTTATACCGGATGATCTGGCTGTCTTTAAGTGCCGGTGATCGGCGGTGTCTTGCCGGATGATCATGGCTGTCTTTGAGTGGGTGATCGTGGCTGTTACGTGCCGGATGATTGCGGCTGTCTTTGGTGCCGGATGATCAGGTTGTCTTTGCGCCGATGATCATGGCTGTTCTTATGCCGGATGATTATGGTTGTCTTTTGCTGATGATCTGTAGGCTGCGCTTCGGATGATCATGGTCTGTTTACCGGATGATCATGGCTGTCTTATGCGGATGATCATGGCTGCCCGGTGCTGGTGATCATGGCTGCTGCGGTGCCGGATGATCATGGCTGTCTTGGTGCCGGTGATCGTGGCTGTCTTCTGCGGTGATCATGGCTGTTGGGCGCTGGATGATCGTGGCTGTCTTGTGCTCGGTGATTGTGGCTGTCTTGTGCTGGATGACTGGGTTGTTTTTAAGTGCCGGATGATCATGGCCCGGCGCTGGTGATCTGGCTGTCTTAGTGCCGATGATCGCGGTGTCTTTGTTGGATGATCATGGCTGTCTTAGTGCCGGATGATCATGGTTGTCTTATGCCGGATGATCGTGGCTGTCTTATGCCGGATGATTGGTTGCTCCGGTGCTGATGATCATGGCTGTTCCGATATACCGGATGAGATCATGCTGTATTAAGTGCTGGATGATCATGGTTGTTTTGGCGCTGGATGATCATGGCTGTCTTTGGCGTGCCGATGATCATGGTTGTCTATATACCGATGATCGCGGTTGCCTTGCGTGCCGGATGATCATGGTTGTCTTATGCCGGTTATATCATGGCTGTCTTGGTGCCGGATGGTCGGGCTGTCTTGCTCGGATGATCGTGGCTGTCTGGTGCCGGATGATCATGGCTGTTTTAGTGCCGATGATTATGGCTGTCTTATGCCGGATGATCATGTATGTCTTAGTGCCGATGATCATGGCTGTCGGCGCTTGATGATCATGGCTGTCTTTAATGCCGGATGATCATGGCTGTCTTGCGTCTGGATGATCATGTTGTCTTTAGTGCCGGGTGATCGTGGCTGTCTTATGTCCGGATGATCATGGCTGTTTTAAGTGCCGGATGATCATGGATGTTCTTTAAGTGCCGATGATCATGGTTGTTTACATACCGGATGATCATATGTCTTATGCCGGATGATCGCGGCTGTCTTTGGTGCCGATGATTTTGGTTGCTCCATGCCGATGATCATGGCGTCTTAAGTACTGATGATCGTGGCTGTCTTGCGCCGATGATCATGGCTGTCTTATGCCGTGATGATTGCTGTCTTAAGTACCGGATGATCATGGATGTCTTAAGTGCCGGATGATATTGTTGCCAAGTACCGGATGATCATGGCTGTTCTTGCGCGGGATGATCGTGGCTGTCTTAAGTAATGATGATCATGGCTGTCTAAGTACCGGATGATCATGGCTGTCTTATGCCGATGATCGTGGTTGTCTTATACCGATGATCATGGCTGTCTTATGCCGGCTGATCATGGTTGTTCCAAGTGCCGGATGATCGCGGCTGCTCCTGGTGCCGGGTGATCATGGCTGTCTTATGCCGGATGATCATGGTTGCCCAAGTACCGGATGATCATGGCTGTCTTTTACCGGATGACTCGTGGCTGTCTTAGTACCGATGATCATGGCTGCTTTAGTACCGGATGATCATGGCTGTCTTTGGGTACCGGATGATCAGCGCTGTCTTGCACCGATGATCATGGCTGTCTTACGTACCGGATGATCAGGCTGGTACCGATGATCATGGCTGTCTATGCCGGGTGATCATGGCGCTGCCTGGCGGCTATTACGGCGCTGATGATTATGGCTGTCTTGTGCCGGATGATCATGGCTGTCTTGCATACCTGATGACGTGGTTGTCTATGCCGGATGACTGGCTGTTCTGTGCGCGGATGATCGTGGCTGTCTTGGCGCCGGTGATCGTGGCTGTCTTGTGCTGGATGATCATGGCTGTCTTACATACCGATGATCATGGCTGTCTTGTGCTGGATGATCTGTATGTCTTTAAGTGCCGGGTGATCATGGCTGTCTTTAGTGCCGATATCATGGCTTTTTGGCGCCGGATGGTCTGGTTGTTCATATACCGGTGATCATGGTTGTCTTAGTGCCGATGATCATGGCTGGTTAGCGGGATGATGCTTCTATGTCTGGCGCTGGATGACGTGGCTGTTTGGGTACCGGATGATCATGGCTGTCTACATACCGGAGATCGTGGCTGTCTTATGCCGGTGATCTGGCTGTCTTTGGCGCCGGATGATCATGGTTGTCTGAGTACCGGATGATCATGTTGTCTTAAGTGCTGGGTGATCGTGGCTGTCTGGTGGTCGTGGATGTCTTGGGCCGGATGATCGTGGCTGTCTTTGCGCCGGATGATCATGGCTGCCTTGGCGTTGATGATGGCTGTCTTGTGCCGGATGATCATGGCTGTCGGTGCTGGTTGATCATGTCTGTTTGTACTGGATAATCGCGGCGTCTTTACCGGGTTATCGTATGGCTGTTCTTGTGCTGGATGACTCGTCTTAAGTGCCGGATGATCGCGTATTGCTTAGTGCCGGGTGATCGTGGCTGTCTTAAGTACCGATGATCGATATTGTCTTAAGTACCGGGTTATCATGGCTGTTTATGCCTGATGATCATGGCTGTCTTGGTACCGATGATCATGGCGTCTTGTACCGGATGATCGTGGTGTCTTGTGCCGATGATCGTGTTGTCTTGGCGCCGGATGATCTGGCTGCTTGGGTGCCGGATGATCGGTGGTTGTCTTATGCTTGATGATCATGGCTGTTAGTGCCGATGATCTGGCTGTCTGGCGCCGGATGATTGTGGTTGGTCGTTCCGGATGGATTATGGATGTCTTAAGTACCGGATGATCGTGGCTGTCTTGTGCCGGGTTATCATGGCTGTCTTGTGCCGGATGATGATGGCTGTCTTGTGCCGGATGATCGGCTGTCTTATGCCGGATTATCGTGGCTGTCTGTGCCGGATGATCGGCTTCTTGGCGCCGGATGATCATGCAGTTTAAGTGCCTGATGATCATGTTGTCTTACGTGCCGGATGATCGGCTGTCTTACATACCGGATGGATCGTGGGGGGTCTTGTGCTGATGATCTGGCTGTCTTGTGGCGGGTGATCATGGTTGTCTTATGCCGGATGATCATGGCTGTCTACATACCGGATGATCATGGCTGTTCTTGGGGGGTGATCTGGCTGTCTATGCTGATGATCATGGCTGTCGGCGGATGATCGTGGCTGTTTGTGCGGGTGATTATGCTGTCTTATGCGGTGATATGGCTGTCTAAGTGCTGGGTGATTGTGGCTGTCTTGTACCGGATGATCATGTTGTCTTATGCCGATCATGGTGTCTTGGTGCCGATGATCATGGCTGTCTTGTACCGGATGATCATGGCTGGTCTTTGTGCTGGATGACTGGGCTGTCTTGGTGCCGGATGATCATGGCTGTCTTACATACCGATGATCATGGCTGTCTTTAGGGCGGGATGATCATGGCTGTCTTTGGGGGTGTGGGGTGTTTATGGCCGGGTGATCATGGTTGTTGAGGGCTGATGATCATGGCTGTCATTAGGGCCGGTGATCAAGGCTGTCTTAGGGCCGGATGATCGTGGCTGGTTCTGGCGGTCGGGGTGATTGCGGTTGGGGCCGGGTTATCATGGCTGTCTTTTGGGGTTTCGCGGTGGTTCAGGGCCGGGTTATCATGGCTGTCTTGTGCCGGGTTATCATGGATGTCTTGGGTGCCGGGTTATCGTGGCTGTCTGCGCCGGGTTATCGTGGCTGTTTTGGTACGGATGATCATGGGCTGTCTTTGGTACCGGGTTATATGGCTGTCTTGTACCGGGTTATCATGGCTGTCTTTGCCGGATGATCGGCGGCATGTCTTGTTATCGATGATCATGGCTGTCTGGCGCCGGATGATCATTGCTGTCTGGAGTACCGGATGATCATGGCTGTTCTATACCGATGATCATGGGGTCTTGTACCGATGATCATGGCTGTCTTGCTGGCTATCAGCGGTGTCTTATGCTGGGTTACGCGGCTGTCTTGGGCACCGGATGATCATGGCTGTCTTATGCCTGGTCATCATGGCTATCTTATGCCGGTTATCATGGTTGCCCTGTACCGGATGACTGTGGCTGCCTTATGCCGGGTTATCATGGCTGTCTTGGCGGGTTATCATGGCTGTCTGGCACCGGATGATCATGGCTGTCTTGGGCCTGGTATTATGGCTGTCTTAGTGTCGATGATCATGGCTGTCTTTGTGCAGGATGATCTGGCGTGTTCTGTACTGATGATTTTGCTGCTGTTCTGGCGTATGATGATGGCCGGCCCTTATAGTGCCGGGTTATCGTGAGCGGTCTTATGCAGGATGATCATGGCTGTCTTAAGTACCGATGATCATGGCTGTCTTTGGCACCGATGATCATGGCTGTCTGGGCGCAGGATGATCATGGTTGTCTTATGCCGATGATCATGGCTGTCTTATGCCGGGTGATCATGGCTGTCTTGTGCGATGATCATGGCTGTTCTATATACCGGATGATCATGGCTGTCTTGGTGCCGGGTGATCATGGCTGTCTTTGCGCCGGATGATCATGGCTGTCTTGTGCCGATGATCATGGCTGTCTTAGTGCCGGGTGATCATGGCTGTCTTAAGTGCCGGATGACTGCGTTGTCTTACGCCGGTGATCATGGCTGTCTTACATACCGGATGATCATGGCTGTCTCGAGTGCCGGCGATCATGGCTGTCTTGTGCCGGATGATCATCTGTCTTAAGTACCGATGATCATGGCTGTCTTATGCCGACGATCATGGTTGCTCTGGCGCCGGATGATCATGGCTGTCTTACGTACCGGATGATCATGGCTGTCTTTAGGGGCCGATGATCGTGGCTGTCTTTAGGGCCGGATGTGATCATGGCTGCCTTTGCGGCCGCGGATCATGGTTGTCATTAGGCCGGATGACGGCGGCTGCCATTAGGGTCCGGATGATCGGGCGCTGTTCTTAGGCCGATGATCATGGCTGTCTTTGGCGGCCGGGGTGATCCAGCGGTTGTCATTGGGCCGGGTTATCGCGGCTGTCTTATGCCGGGTTATCGCTGTTGTCTTCAGGCCGGCCTGCGTCATCTTATGCCGGTTACTGCGGATGTCCATGCCGGTTATCATGGCTGCTCGGCGTGCCGGGTTATCATGGCTGTCTTGGCACCGATGATCGTGCTGTCCGGCACCGGTTATCATGGCTGTCTACCCGGTTATCTTGGCTGTCCTATGCTGGTGATCACGGCATATCTTATAATCGATGATCATGGCTGCTCCGGCGCCGGATGACCGGCTGTCTGGTACCGGATGATCATGGCTGTCTTAAGTACCGGATGATCATGGCTGTCTTAAGTACCGATGATCATGGCCTTCGGTGCCGGGTTATCATGGCTGTCTTTGGTGCCGGGTTATCATGTCTGTCGGTACCGGATGATCATGGCTGTCTTAGTGCCTGGTTATCATGGCTATCTTGGTGCCGGGTTACCATGGCTGCTTGGCACCGGATGATCGGCGGCTGTTTTTAAGTGCCGGGCTGGCTGTCTTGTGCCGCTATCATGGCTGTCTTGGGTCGGATGATCATGGCTGTCTTATGCCGGGTTATCATGGCTGTCTTGGTACCGGATGATTCTGGCGGTGTCTTGGGCGCAGGATGATCATGGCTGTCTTGGTACCGGATGATCGCGGTGTCGGCGCAGGATGATTGGCGGCTGTCTTGGCGCAGGATGATCATGGCTGTCTTAGTACCGGATGATCATGGTTGTCTTGTGCAGGATGATCATGGCGTCTTTTGCCGGGTTATCATGGCTGTCTTATGCAGGATGATCATGGCTGTCTTGGCACCGATGATCATGGCTGTTCTTTACCGATGATCATGGCTGTCTTAGTGCAGGATGATCGCGCTGTCTTAAGTACCGATGATCATGGCTGTCTTGTGCAGATGATCATGGCTGTCTTATGCAGATGATCATGGCTGTCTTATGCAGGATGATCATGGCTGTCTTGGTACCGGATGATCATGGGCCGTCTTTAAGTACTGATGATCATGGCTGTTTAAGTACCGATGATCATGGCTGTCTTGTGCCGGATGATCGGTTGTCTTAAGTGCCGGGTTATCATGGCTGTCTTATACCGATGATCGTGGCTGGTTCTGGCACCGGATGCTATCATGGCTGTCTTAGCGTGGTGATGATCATGGTTGTCTTAAGTACGGATGATCATGTTGCTCCGGTACCTGATGATCATATTGTCTTGGCGTCGAGGTTATCATGGTCTGTCTTAGCGCAGGATGATCGCGGCTGTCTTTGGCATCGGTTATCGCGGCTGTCTTAAGTGCAGATGATCATGGCGGTTCTTAAGTACCGGATGATCATGGCTGTCTATGCAGGATGATTATGGCTGTTCTGGCGCAGATGATCATGGTTGTCTTAGTACCGGATGATCATGGCTGTCTTAGCACCGGATGATCATGGCTGTCTGGTACCGGATGATCATGGCTGTTCCGGCGTAGGATGACTGCGGCTGTCTAAGTACCGGATGATCATGGCTGGTACCGATGATCATGCCGTCTTAGGTGCCGGATGATCATGGCTGTCTTGGTGCGGATGATCATGGCTGTGTTGTACCGGTTATCATGGCTGTCTGGCGCAGGATGATCACTGTCTTAGTACCGGATGACTGAGTGGCTGTCTTATGCAAGGTTATCATGGCTGTCTTAAGTGCGGGATGATCATGTGTTATACCGATGACGCGCCCGTCTTATGCGGATGACTGCGCTGTTTTGGCACCGGATGATCATGGCTGTCTATACCGGATGATCATGGCTGTCTTAGTACCGGATGATCATGGCTGTTCGGTACCGGATGATCATGCCTGTCTTATACCGGATGACTGGCGGCTGTCTTGTACCGGATGATCATGGCTGTTCGGGACCGGATGATCATGGCTGCCGTTCTGGCGCACGGATGATCATGGTTGTTGTACCGATGATCATGTTGTCTTAAGTAGGATGATCATGGCTGTCTTATACCGGATGATCGCGGCTGTCTTTGGGTACCGATGATCATGGCTGTCTTAGTACCGGATGATCATGGCTGTCTCGGCGCAGGATGATCATGGCTGCCCGTACCGGATGATCATGGCTGTTTCTTACCGGATGATCATGGCTGTCTTATACGGATGATCATTGCTGTCTTAGTGCAGGATGATCATATACCTGGCGCAGATGATCATGGCTGTCTTAAGTACCGGATGATCATGGTTGTTCTGAGTACCGATGATCATGGCTGTCTTGGCGTGATGATCATGGTTGTTCCTTGGCGCAGGATGACCGGCTGTCTTTGGCAGGATGATCGTGGCTGGTCTTTAAGTACCGGATGATCATGGTTGTCTTGTACCGATGATCATGTCTGCTCATACCGATGATCTTGGCTGTTCGCGCTGGATGATTGTGTCTGCTCTGGCGACATCATGGGTCTGTTACGTCGGATGATGTGTTGTCGGTACCGGTGATCATGGCCGTCTTATGTACCGGATGATCATGTGTTGTCTTGGGTGCTGGATGATTGGCTGTCCGGCGCCGGATGATCGCTTTTGCGTTTATATACCGGATGATCGCGGTGCCGATGATCATGGCTGATCATTGCCGACGATGATCATGGCTGCTCTATGCCGGGTGATCATGGTTGTCTATGCCGGATGATCATGGCTGTCTTATGCCGGATGATCGTGCTGTTCGCGGATGATCATCGGCGTCTATATACCGATGACTCGCGGCTGTCTGGCACCGATGACTGTCAGCGGTGGCCCGATGTCTGATGATCATAGCTTGTTCGGCGCCGATGATCATGGTTGTCTTATGCCGGATGATCATGGCTGTCTTATGCCGGATGATCATGGCTGCTCAAGTGCCGGATGATCATGGCTGTCTTAATACCGGATGATCATGGCTGTCTTAAGTGCCGGATGATCATGGCTGTCTTAAGTGCCGATGATCATGGCTGTCATATACCGATGATGGCGGCTGTTTGGCGCCGGATGATCGGGCTCTGTGCCGATGATCATGGCTGTCTTTATGCCGGATGATCATGTTGTCTTATGCTGGGTCATGGCTGTTGCCCGGATGATCATGGCTGTCTTATGCCGGATGATCATGGCCTTCGGGCTATGCGCGGCTGTCTTACGCTCCGATGATCATGGCTGTCTTGCCCGGATGATCGGCTGCCTTTGCGCCGGATGATCGCGGCTGTCTTATGCCGGATGATCATGGCTGTCTTGTGCGGATGGCGCGGCTGTCTTATGCCGGATGATCATGGCGTCTTAAGTGCCGGATGATCATGGCTGTCTTAGTGCCGGATGATCATGGCTGTTCCCGCATACCGGATGATCATGGCTGTCTTACGTGCCGATGATCATGGCTGTCTTGGGCCGGATGATCATTTGTCTTAGTACCGATGATCATGGCTGCTTAGTGCCGGATGATCATGGTTGTCTTATGCCGGATGATCATGGCTGTCTTAAGTACCGGATGATCATGGCTGTCTTATGCCGATGATCGGCTGTCTTATACCGGATGATCATGGCTGTCTTTACATAATGATGATCATGGTCTTTAGTGCCGGATGATCATGGCTGTCTTAGTGCCGGATGATCATGGCTGTCTATTGCCGGATGATCGTGGCTGTCTTAAGTGCCGGATGATTCCTGTTCTTGAGCGTACCGATGATCATGGCTGTCTTGGTGCCGGATGATCATGGCTGTCTTAGGTGCCGGATGACTATGGTTGTCTTATGCCGGATGATCATGGCTGTCTTACTGCCGGGATGATGGCTGTCTTACGTACCGATGATCATGGCTGTCTTAGTACCGGATGATCATGGCTGTCTTGCTGGATGTTCGCGGTGCTTACCGATGATCATGGCTGTCTTAAGTGCCGGATGATCATGGCTGTCTTAAGTACCGGATGATCATGGCTGTCTTTAAGTGCCGGATGATCATGGCTGTCTTAGTGCCGATGATCTTGGCTGTTGTCTATATACCGATGATCATGGTGTCTGCCGGATGATCGCGGTTGTCTGGCGCCGGATGATCATGGCTGTCTTGTGCCGGATGATCATATTGTCTTATGCCGGATATGGCTGGCCTTTAAGTACCGATGATCGCGGCTGTCTTAAGTGCCGGATGATTATGGCTGTCTTGCGCGGATGATCATGGCTGTCTTAGTGCCGGATGATCATGGCTGTCTTAGTACCGGATGATCGCGGCTGTCTTATGCCGGATGACTGGCGTGTCGGCGCGCGGATCGGGCTGTTCATACCGATGATCATGGGTCTGGCGCTGTGATCATGGCTGTCTGGCGCCGGATGATCATGGCTGTCTTAAGTACCGGATGATCATGGCTGTCTTATGCCGGATGATCATGGCTGTCTTAAGTGCCGATGATCGTGGGCGCCGGGTGATCGGGGCTGTTCCGACATCCGATGACTGGCGGCTGTCTTAAGTGCCGGATGTATCGCGGCTGTCTTATGCCGGATGATCATGGCTGTCTTAAGTGCCGGATGACATGCGGCTGTCTTTATACCGATGATCATGGCTGTCTTATGCCGGATGATCATGGCTGTCTTATGCCGGATGACTGCGGTCTTGGTGCGATGATCGGCTGTATGCCGGATGACTGCTGTCTTAGTGCCGGATGATCATGGCTGTCTTGTGCCGGTGATCATGGCTGTCTTATGCCGATGATCGGATGTCTTATGCCGATGATCGCGCTGTCTTGCGCCGGATGATCAGGCTGTCTTGAATACCGGATGATCATGGCTGTCTTGGCCGGGTGATCATGGCTGTCTTATTACCGGATGATCATGGCGTCTTGTGCCGGTTATCATGGCTGTCTTACGTCCGGGATTGCGGCTGTCTTATGCCGGATGATCATGGCTGTCTTATGCGCCGGATGATCTGGCTGCCCATATACCGATGATCATGGCTGTTCTGGCACCGATGATGTGTTTATGCCGATGATGGCTGTCTTAGTGCCGGATGATCATGGCTGTCTTAAGTGCCGGATGATCATGGCTGCCTTTACATACCGATGATCATGGCTGTCTTATGCCGGGTGATCATGGCTGTCTTAAGTGCCGGATGACTGCGGCCGTATACCGGTGATTGGTTGTCTTGCGCCGGATGATCATGGCTGTCTTATCGTGCCGGATGATCATGGCTGCCTGGCGCCGGGTATCGCGGCTGTCTTACGTGCCGATGATCATGGCTGCCCATATCCGGATGATCATGGCTGTCTTATGCCGGATGATCATGGCTGTCTTAGGTGCCGGATCATGGCTGTCTTAGTGCCGGATGATCGCTGTCTTATGCCGATGATCATGGCTGTCTTGCTTGCCGGATGATCATGGTTGGTCTTATGCCGGATGATCATGGTTGTCTTATGCCGTGGATGACTGGCGGCTGTCTTGAGTGCCGGATGATCATGGCTGTCTATGCCGGATGAATCATGGCTGTCTTTACATACCGATGATCATGGCCGGTTCTGGCGCCGGATGATCGCGGCTGTTCACGTACCGGATGATCATGGCTGTTCTTATGCCGGATGATCATGGCTGTCTATGCCGGATGATCATGGCTGTCTTACGTACCGGATGATCATGGCTGTCTTATGCCGGATGATCATGGCTGTCTTACGTGCCGGATGATCACGGCTGTCTTGGCGACGGATGATCATGGCTGTCTTATGCCGGGATGATCATGGCTGTCTTATGCCGGATGATCATGGCTGTCTTTAGTGCCGGGTGATCATGGCTGTCTTGCGCCGGATGATCATGGCTGTCTTATGCCGGATGATCATGGCTGTCTGGCGCTGATGATCATGGCTGTCTTATGCCGGATGATCATGGCTGTCTTGCCGGATGATCGCGGCTGTTCCGGATGATCATGGTGTCTGGTGCCGGATGATCGCGGCTGTCTTGGCGCCGGATGATCATGGCTGTCTTATGCCGGATGATTGCGGCTGTCTTTAGTGCCGGATGACGCGGCTGTCTTACATACCGGATGATCATGGCTGTCTGGCGCCGGATGATCATGGCTGTCTTAAGTGCTGGTGATCATGGCTGTCTTAAGTGCCGGATGATCATGGCTGTTTGGCATACCGGATGATCATGGCTGTCCTGCGCCGGATGATCATGGCTGTCTTATGCCGGATGATCATGGCTGGTCTTACATACCGGATGATCATGGCTGTCTTTATACCGGATGATCATTGCCTGTGCCGGATGATCATGGCTGTCTTAATACCGGATGATCATGGCTGTCTTACTACCGGATGATCATGGCTGTCTTTACATGCCGGTGATCAGCTCTGCGTGCGGTGACGGTAGCGTGATGTGTTGGCGATGATCTGGCTGTCCATACCGATGATCGGCGTCTTGCATCCGATGATCATGGCTGCCCAAGTGCCGATGATCATGGCTGTCTTAAGTACCGGATGATCATGGCTGTCTTAAGTACCGGATGATCATGGCTGTCTGGCGCGATGATCATGGCTGTCTTATGCCGGGTGATCATGGTTGTCTTAAGTGCCGGATGATCATGGCTGTCTTGAGTGCCGGGTGATCATGGCTGTCTTATGCCGATGATCATGGCTGTCTTATGCCGGATGATCATGGCTGTCCTGTGTACCGGATGATCATGGCTGTCTTAAGTACCGGATGATCATGGCTGTCTTATGCCGGATGATCATGGCTGTCTTAAGCGCCGGATGATCATGGCTGTCTTATACCGGATGATCATTGGCTGTCTGCGCCGGATGATCATGGCTGCTCCATACCGGATGATCATGGCTGTCTTAAGTGCCGATGATCGGCGGCTGTCTTATGCCGGATGATCATGGCTGTCTTACATACCGGCGGATCATGGCTGTCTAGTGCCGGATGATCATGGTTTTATGCCGGATGATCATGGCTGTCTTAGTGCCGGATGATGCGGTTGGGTGCTGATGATCATGGCTGTCTACATGCCGGATGATCATGGCTGTCTTCGGTGCCGGGTATCGGGGTGTGTCTTGTGCCGGGTGATCATGGCTGTCTTATGCCGATGATCATGGCTGGTTCGGCGCCGGATGATCGTGGCTGTCTTATGCCGGATGGGTGTCTTATCCGATGATCGCTGTCTTACATACCGATGATCATGGCTGTCTTATGCCGGATGATCATGGCTGGGCGGCTGATGATCATGTGTCTTATGCCGGATGATCATGGCTGTCTATATGCCGATGATCAGGCTGTTTATGCCGGATGATCATGGCTGTCTTATGCCGGATGACGCGGCTGTCTTAAGTGCCGGATGATCATGGCTGTCTTACGTGCCGGATGATCATGGCTGTCTTACATACCGGATGATCATGGCTGTCTTAAGTGCCGGATGATCATGGCTGTCTTATGTCCGGATGATCATGGCTGTTTTAAGTGCCGGATGATCATGGCTGTCTTTATGCTGGATGATCATGGCTGTCTCATGTGTCTTGTTTGGCCGGATGACTATGGCTGTCTGATGACCGGATGATCATGGCTGTCTTATGCCGGATGATCATGGCTGCCCGGCAACGATGATCATGGCTGTCTTAAGTGCCGGATGATCGATCATGGCTGCCTGGCGCCGGATGATCATGGCTGTCTTATGCCGGATGATCATGGCTGTCTTATGCCGGATGATCATGGCTGTCTTAGCGCCGGATGATCATGGCTGTCTTATGCCGGATGATCATGGCTGTCTTACATCCGATGATCGCGGTTGTCTTGGTGCCGGATGACTGCGGCTGTCTTATGCCGGATGATTGCGGTTGTCGGCGTGATCATGGCTGTCTTACATACCGGATGATCGCGGCTGTCTTAAGTGCCGATGATCATGGCTGTTCCGGCGGGTGATCATGGCTGTCTTATGCCGGATGATCATGGCTGTCTTACATGCCGGATGATCATGGCTGTCTTAGTGCCGGATGATCATGGCTGTCTTGTGCCGGATGATCATGGCTGTCTACATGCCGGATGATCATGGCTGTCTTACATACCGGATGATCATGGCTGTCTTATGCCGGATGATCATGGCTGTCTTATAGTCCGGATGATCATGGCTGTCTTACATACCGGATGACTCTGCGGCTGTCTTCAGTGCCGGGGATCGCTGTCTTACGTACCGGATGATCATGGCTGTCTTATGCCGGATGATCATGGCTGTTCTATATACCGGATGATCTGGCTGTCTTACATACCGGATGATCATGGCTGTCTTATGCCGGATGATATCATGGCTGTCTTAAGTACCGGATGATCATGGCTGTCTTATGCCGGATGATCATGGCTGTCTTAAGTGCCGGATGATCATGCATGTCTTATGCCGGCTATCGCGGCTGTCTTATGCCGATGATCATGGCTGTCTTTTGCGCCGGATGGCTGTCTTAGTGCCGACATGCTGTCTTAATGGGATGATCAGGGCTGTCTTATGCCGGATGATCATGGCTGTCTAAGTGCCGATGATCATGGCTGTCTTGCCGGATGATCATGGCTGTCTTAAGAGCCGGATGATCATGGCTGTCTTACATACCGGATGATCATGGCTGTCTTATGCCGGATGATCATGGTTGTTCAAGTCCGGATGATCATTGGCTGTCTTAAGTACCGGATGATCATGGCTGTCTTTATGCCGATGATCATGGCTGTCTTAAGTGCCGGATGATCATGGCTGTCTTATGCCGGGTGATCGTGGTTGTCTTAGTGCCGGATATCATGGCTGTCTTATGCCGGATGATCGGGTTCTTTGCCGATGATGCGGCTGTCTGGCCGATGATCATGGCTGTCTTTACATACCGGATGATCATGGCTGTCTTAGCGCCGGATGATCATGGCTGTCTTTAGTACCGGATGATCATGCCGTCTGGCGCGGTGATTGCTGTCCGGTGATCTGGCTGTCTGCACCGGATGATCATGGCTGTCTTATGCCGGATGATCATGGCTGTCTGTCCCGGATGATCATGGCTGTCTTAAGTGCCGGATGATCATGGCTGTCTTAGTACCGGATGATCATGGCTGTCTTATGCCGGATGACTGCGGCTGGCGCCGGATGATCTGGTTGCTTGACGATGATCTGGCGCTTGCCGTGATCATGGCTGTATACCGGATGATGGCTGTTCTTGCTTAGCGTGGTCTGGTCCAGTACCGATGATCATGGCTGTTCTGAAGTACCGGCATCATGGCTGTCTATACCGGATGATCATGGCTGTCTTAAGTACCGGATGATCATGGCTGTCTTAAGTACCGGATGATCATGGTGTCTTAGTGCCGGATGATCATGGCTGCTCATTACCGATGATCATGGCTGTCTTATGCCGATGATCATGGCTGTCTTAGTGCCGGATGATCAGGGCTGTCTTATGCCGGATGATCATGGCTGTCTGGCTGGATGATCATGGCTGTCTGGTGCCGGATGACTGGCTGTTCATACCGATGATCATGGCTGTCTTATGCCGGATGATCATGGCTGTCTTAAGTGCCGGATGATCATGGCTGTCTTATGCCGGATGATCATGGCTGTCTTGTACCGGATGATCATGGCTGTCTTAAGTACCGGATGATCATGGCTGTCTTATGCCGGATGATCATGGCTGTCTTAAGTGCCGGATGATCATGGCTGTCTATGCCGGATGATCATGGCTGTCTATACCGGATGATCATGGCTGTCTTGTGCCGGATGATCATGGCTGTCGGTGATGGTGTCTCGGATGACACGGCTGTTCGCGCCGGATGATCATGGCTGTCTTTACGTACCGGATGATCATGGCTGTCTTATGCCGGTGATCATGTCTTGCCGATGAGCGGTTGCTTAGGCCGGGTGATCATGGCTGTCTTAAGTAACGGATGATCATGGCTGTCTTATACCGGATGATCATGGCTGTCTTAAGTACCGGATGATCATGGCTGTCTAAGTGCCGGATGATCATGGCTGTCTTGCAAGTGATGATCATGGCTGTCTTAAGTACCGGATGATCATGGCTGTCTTAAGTGCCGGATGATCATGGCTGTCTTACGCCGGATGATCATGGCTGTCTTAGCCGGTGATCATGGCTGTCTTAAGTGCCGGTGATCATGGCTGTCTTATGCCGGATGATCATGGCTGTCTTAAGTGCCGGATGATCATGGCTGTCTTATGCCGGATGATCATGGCTGTTCATATGCCGGATGATCATGGCTGTCTATGCCGGATGATCATGGCTGTCTTGTGCCGGATGATCATGGCTGTCTTATGCCGGATGATCATGGCTGTCTTATGCCGGATGATCATGGCTGCTCCAGGTCCGGATGATCATGGCTGTCTTATGCCGGATGATCATGGCTGTCTTATGCCGGATGATCATGGCTGTCTTATGCCGGATGATCATGGCTGTCTTATGCCGATGACTGCGGACGTCTTACATACCGGATGATCATGGCTGTCTTATGCCGGATGATCATGGCTGTCTTAAGTGCCGGATGATCATGGCTCTTAAGTACCGGATGATCATGGCTGTCACATCCGGATGATCATGGCTGTCTTATGCCGGTGATCGTGGCTGTCTTATGCCGGATGATCATGGCTGTCTTAAGTACCGGATGATCATGGCTGTCTTAAGTGCCGGATGATCATGGCTGTCCGTACTGCCGGATGATCATGGCTGTGGCGGGTATCATGGCTGTCTTAAGTGCCGATGATCATGGCTGTCTTAAGTGCCGGGTGATCATGGCTGTCTTATGCCGGATGATCATGGCTGTCTTATGCTGGATGATCATGGCTGTCTGGCCGGTGATCATGGGTGCCGATGATCATGGCTGTTTGCCGGATGATCATGGCGTCGGCGCCGGATGATCATGGCTGTCTTAAGTGCCGGATGATCATGTCTTGCGGCGCCGGATGATCATGGCTGTCTTAAGTACCGGATGATCATGGTCTTGGCGCCGGTTGACGGCTGTCTTGGCCGGATGATCATGGCTGTCTTAGTGCCGGATGATCATGGCTGTCTTATGCCGGATGATCATGGCTGTCTTATGCCGGATGATCATGGCTGTCTTATGCCGGATGATCATGGCTGTCTTACGCCGGATGATCATGGCTGTCTTATATACCGGATGATCATGGCTGTCTTGGCCGGATGATCATGGCTTATGCCGGTGATCGCGGCTGTCTTAGTGCCGGATGATCATGGTGTCTTACATACCGGATGATCATGGCTGTCTTAGTGCCGGATGATCATGGCTGTCTTGTGCCGGATGATCATGGCTGTCTCAAGTGCCGGATGATCATGGCTGTCTTAGTGCCGGTGATCTGGCTGTCTTATGCCGGTGATGGGCTGCTTAGTGCCGGATGATCATGGCTGTCTGGTCCGGATGACACGGCTGTCTTAATGCCGGATGATCATGGCTGTCTTATGCCGGATGATCATGGCTGTCTTAAGTGCCGATGATCATGGCTGTCTGCCCGATGATCATGGCTGTCTTAGTGCCGGATGATCATGGCTGTCTTATGCCGGATGATCATGCTGGCGGATGATCATGGCTGTCGGCGGTACCGATGATCATGGCTGTCTTAAGTGCCGGATGATCATGGCTGTCTGGCCGGATGATCATGGCTGTCTTATGCCGGGATCATGGCTGTCTATGCGGTTCCCGATGATCATGGCTGTCTTATGCCGTGATCATGGCTGTCTTGTGCCGGATGACTATGGCTGTCTTAAGTACCGGATGACTGCGGTGTCTTTGCCGTGATCATGGCTGTCTTGCGCCGGATGATCATGGCTGTCTGGCACCGGATGATCATGGCTGTCTTATGCCGGTGATCATGGCTGTCTTAAGTACCGATGATCATCATGGCTGTTGGCGGATGATGGCTGTCTTATATCGGATGATCATGGCTGTCTTAAGTACCGATGATCATGGCTGTCTTAAGTGCCGCGATCATGGCTGTCAGTGCCGGTGATCATGGTTGCTACCGGATGATCATGGCTGTCTTATGCCGGATGATCATGGCTGTCTGGCGCCGGATGATCATGGCTGTCTACATACCGGATGATCATGGCTGTCTTATGCCGGTGATCGGCTGTCTTATGCCGGATGATCATGGCTGTCTTATGCCGGATGATCATGGCTGTCTTGGACCGATGATCGGCGTCTTCCGGATGACTGCTGTCTTAAGTCCGATGATCATGGCTGTCTTATGCCGATGATCATGGCTGTCTGGGGGTGTCTTCGTATGTTAAGTACCGATGATCATGGCTGTCTTCGCCGGATGATCATGGCTGTCTTATACCGGATGATCATGGCTGTCGGCCGGTGATGGTGTCTTATGCTGGGATCATGGCTGTCTTAGTCCATGACTGCTTATGCCGATGATCATGGCTGTCTTAAGTGCCGGATGATCATGGCTGTCTTACATACCGATGATCATGGCTGTCTTAGTGCCGATGATCATGGCTGTCTTTGGCGCCGATGATCATGGCTGTCTTAAGTGCCGGATGATCGTCATGCGGCTGTCTTACATACCGGATGATCATGGCTGCTTCCGCATGCGTGGATCATGGCTGTCTAAGTGCCGGATGATCATGCTGTCTTGTGCCGATGATCATGGCTGTCTTACATACCGATGATCATGGCTGTCTGCGCGGATGATCATGGCTGTCTTATGCCGGATGATCATGGCTGTCTTACGGAGATCTGGCTGTCTGCCGGATCATGGCTGTCTTAAGTGCCGGATGATCATGGCTGTCTTAAGTGCCGGATGATCATGGCTGTCTTACATACCGGATGATCGTGCGGTGATCGTGGCTGCTTAAGTCCGATGATCTGGCTGTTGCCGATGATCTGGCTGTCTGGCCGGATGATCATGGCTGTCTTAAGTGCCGGATGATCATGGCTGTCTTATGCCGGATGATCATGGCTGTCTTGGCGCGGATGATCATGGCTGTCTTGTGCCGGATGATCATGGCTGTCTTATGCCGGATGATCATGGCTGTCTTAGTGCGGATGATCGTGGCTGTCTTAAGTGCCGGATGATCATGGCTGTCTTAAGTACCGGATGATCATGGCTGTCTCTAAGTGCCGGGTGATCATGGCTGTCTTAAGTGCCGGATGATCATGGCTGTTTTATGCCGGATGATCATGGCTGTCTTAAGTGCCGATGATCATGGCTGTCTTATGCCGGATGATCATGGCTGTCTTATGCCGGATGATCATGGCTGTCTTACGTGCCGATGATCATGGCTGTCTTACATACCGGATGATCATGGCTGTCTTATGCCGGATGATCATGGCTGTCTTAAGTGCCGGTATCATGGCTGCCGGCGCCGGATGATGCGGCTGTCTTATACCGGATGATCATGGCTGTCTTAAGTGCCGGGTGATCGTGGCTGTCTTATGCCGGATGATCATGGCTGTCTTAGGTGCCGGATGATCATGGCTGTCTTTATACCGGATGATCATTGCCTAAGTGCCGGATGATCATGGCTGTCTTTAATACCGGATGATCATGGCTGTCTTACTACGGATGATCATGGCTGTCTTCCCGGATGTCTTGTGGCGGTGAGCCGTCAGACGATGATCATGGTGTTGAAGCGATGATCATGGCTGTCATACCGATGATCATGGCTGTCTGTCCGATGATCATGGCTGTCAAGTGCCGATGATCATGGCTGTCTTAAGTACCGGATGATCATGGCTGTCTTAAGTGCCGGATGATCATGGCTGTCTGGCGCGATGATCATGGCTGTCTTATGCCGGGTGATCATGGCTGTCTTAAGTGCCGGATGATCATGGCTGTCTTAAGTGCCGGATGATCATGGCTGTCTTATGCCGATGATCATGGCTGTCTTATGCCGGATGATCATGGCTGTCTTGTGGCCGGATGATCATGGCTGTCTTAAGTACCGGATGATCATGGCTGTCTTATGCCGGATGATCATGGCTGTCTTAAGTGCCGGATGATCATGGCTGTCTTATACCGGATGATCATGGCTGTCTGTGCCGGATGATCATGGCTGCTTAATACCGGATGATCATGGCTGTCTTAAGTACCGATGATCATGGCTGTCTTATGCCGGATGATCATGGCTGTCTTACATACCGGTGGATCATGGCTGTCTGTGCCGGATGATCATGGCTTTATGCCGGATGATCATGGCTGTCTTAAGTGCCGGATGATGCGGTTTCAGTGCGTGATCATGGCTGTCTACATACCGGATGATCATGGCTGCGGGTATGGGATGATCATGGTGTCTTAAGTGCCGGATGATCATGGCTGTCTTATGCCGGTGATCATGGCTGTTTGCCGGATGATCATGGTCGGCGGTGTGCTGTCTTATCCGATGATCATGGCTGTCTTATGCGGATGATCATGGCTGCAATATTTACCGGATGATCATGGCTTCTATACCGATGATCATGGCTGTCTTATGCCGATGATCATGGCTGTCTTATGCCGGATGACGCGGCTGTCTTAAGTGCCGGATGATCATGGCTGTCTTATGCCGGATGATCATGGCTGTCTTACGTGCCGGATGATCATGGCTGTCTTAAGTGCCGGATGATCATGGCTGTCTTACGTACCGGATGATCATGGCTGTCTTAATGCCGGATGATCATGGCTGTCTTTATGCCGGATGATCATGGCTGTCTACATACCGATGATCATGGTGTCTTAGTGCCGGATGCATGGCTGTCTATGCCGGATGATCATGGCTGTCTTATGACGGATGATCATGGCTGTCTGGGCGGATGATCATGGCTGTCTTAAGTGCCGGATGATCGCTGCTCTGGCGTGTTGGCCGGATGATCATGGCTGTCTTATGCCGGATGATCATGGCTGTCTTATGCCGGATGATCATGGCTGTCTTAAGTGCCGGATGATCATGGCTGTCTTATGCCGGATGATCATGGCTGTCTTATACCGGATGTCTTGCGTGACGGCTGTCTTGCCGGTGATTCCGGGATCATGGCTGTCTTAATGCCGGATGATCATGGCTGTCTTTGCGATGATCATGGCTGTCGGCGGGTGATCATGGCTGTCTTATGCCGGATGATCATGGCTGTCTTAATACCGGATGATCATGGCTGTCTTAAGTGCCGGATGATCATGGTTGTCCGGCGCCGGATGATCATGGCTGTCTTTATACCGGATGATCATGGCTGTCTTAAGTACCGGATGATCATGGCTGTCTTATGCCGGATGATCATGGCTGTCTTAAGTACCGGATGATCATGGCTGTCTTAAGTGCCGGATGATCTGGGCTGTCTTAGTGCCGGATGCTGTCTAGTCCGGATGATCATGGCTGTCTTATGCCGGATGATCATGGCTGTTTTAAATACCGGATGATCATGGCTGTCTTAAGTGCCGGATGATCATGGCTGTCTTATGCCGGATGATCATGGCTGTCTTAAGTACCGGATGATCATGGCTGTCTTATACCGGATGATCATGGCTGTCTTAAGTGCCGGGTGATCATGGTGTCTGCGTCGGCTGTCTTATGCCGATGATCTGGCTGTCTGGGTGGCGTCTATTAGCTGCTATGCCGGATGATCATGGCTGTCTAAGTGCCGATGATCATGGCTGTCTTGCCGGATGATCATGGCTGTCTTAAGTGCCGGATGATCATGGCTGTCTTAAATACCGGATGATCATGGCTGTCTTATGCCGGATGATCATGGCTTGTTAAGTACCGGATGATCATGGCTGTCTTAAGTACCGGATGATCATGGCTGTCTTAATGCCGATGATCATGGCTGTCTTATGCCGGATGATCATGGCTGTCTTATGCCGGGTATTGGTATCATGGCTGTCTTAGCGGTATCTGGCTGTCTATGCCGGATCTGCCGGATGATCATGGCTGTCTTATACCGGATGATCATGGCTGTCTTTGTGCCGGATGATCATGGCTGTCTTAAGTGCCGGATGATCATGTTACCGGATGATCATGGCTGTCTTGCACCGGATGATCATGGCTGTCTTATGCCGGATGATCATGGCTGTCTGTACCGGATGATCATGGCTGTCTTAAGTGCCGGATGATCATGGCTGTCTTAGTGCCGGATGATCATGGCTGTCTTATGCCGGTGATCGGCCCGGATGATCGTTGGTGATCTGGCTGTCTTATGCCGTGATCATGGCTGCGTCCGGATGATGTGGGCGCGGTCCGTGATCATGGCTGTCTGAGTCCGGTCATGGCTGTCTATACCGGATGATCATGGCTGTCTTAAGTACCGGATGATCATGGCTGTCTTAAGTACCGGATGATCATGGCTGTCTTAAGTGCCGGATGATCATGGCTGCTCATTACCGATGATCACGGCTGTCTTAGTCCGATGATCATGGCTGTCTTAAGTGCCGGGTGATCATGGCTGTCTTATGCCGGATGATCATGGCTGTCTGGCCGGATGATCATGGCTGTCTCCATGAGGTTATACCGATGATCATGGCTGTCTTATGCCGGATGATCATGGCTGTCTTAAGTGCCGGATGATCATGGCTGTCTTATGCCGGATGATCATGGCTGTCCTGCACCGGATGATCATGGCTGTCTTAAGTACCGGATGATCATGGCTGTCTTATGCCGGATGATCATGGCTGTCTTAAGTGCCGGATGATCATGGCTGTCTATGCCGGATGATCATGGCTGTCTATACCGGATGATCATGGCTGCCGGGCGATGATCTGGCTGTCGTGGCTTGGCCGGATGATCATGGCTGTCTTAACCGGATGATCGGGTTTTGCCGTGATCATGGGTTGGGTCTTAGTGCCGGATGATCATGGCTGTCTTAAGTGCGGATGATCATGGCTGTCTTATACCGGATGATCATGGCTGTCTTAAGTGCCGGATGATCATGGCTGTCTAAGTGCCGGATGATCATGGCTGTCTTGGCAATTGATGATCATGGCTGTCTTAAGTGCCGGATGATCATGGCTGTCTTAAGTACCGGATGATCATGGCTGTCTTAAGCACCGATGATCATGGCTGTCTTATACCGGATGATCATGGCTGTCTTAAGTGCCGGTGATCATGGCTGTCTTATGCCGGATGATCATGGCTGTCTTAAGTGCCGGATGATCATGGCTGTCTTATGCCGGATGATCATGGCTGTTTAGATGCCGGATGATCATGGCTGTCTTATGCCGGATGATCATGGCTGTCTTGTGCCGGATGATCATGGCTGTCTTATGCCGGATGATCATGGCTGTCTTATGCCGGATGATCATGGCTGTCTTAAGTACCGGATGATCATGGCTGTCTTATGCCGGATGATCATGGCTGTCTTATGCCGGGTGATCATGGCTGTCTTAAGTGCCGGATGATCATGGCTGTCTTATGCCGGATGATCATGGCTGTCTTACATACCGGATGATCATGGCTGTCTTATGCCGGATGATCATGGCTGTCTTAAGTGCCGGATGATCATGGCTCTTAAGTACCGGATGATCATGGCTGTCTTAATACCGGATGATCATGGCTGTCTTATGCCGGTGATCGGCTGTCTTATGCCGGATGATCATGGCTGTCTTAAGTGCCGGATGATCATGGCTGTCTTAAGTGCCGGATGATCATGGCTGTCTGGTGCCGATGATCATGGCTGTTAGGTGCCGGATGATCATGGCTGTTCAGGGCCGGGTGATCATGGCTGTCTTAAGTGCCGATGATCATGGCTGTCTTAAGTACCGGGTGATCATGGCTGTCTTATGCCGGATGATCATGGCTGTCTTATACTGGATGATCATGGCTGTTCGTCCGGATGATCATGGCTGTCTGCCGATGATCATGGCTGTTTGCCGGATGATCATGGCGTTAGGTGCCGGATGATCATGGCTGTCTTAAGTGCCGGATGATCATGTGCCGTCGCCGGATGATCATGGCTGTCTTAAGTACCGGATGATCATGGCTTGCCCGGTTACGGCTTGGCCGGATGATCATGGCTGTCTTAAGTGCCGGATGATCATGGCTGTCTTATGCCGGATATCATGGCTGTCTTATGCCGGATGATCATGGCTGTCTTATGCCGGATGATCATGGCTGTCTTACGCCGGATGATCATGGCTGTCTTGCATACCGGATGATCATGGCTGTCTTCAGGTGCCGGATGATCATGGCTTATGCCGGTGATCGCGGCTGTCTTAAGTGCCGGATGATCATGGTGTCTTTACCGGATGATCATGGCTGTCTTAAGTGCCGGATGATCATGGCTGTCTGGCGCCGGATGATCATGGCTGTCTTAAGTGCCGGATGATCATGGCTGTCTTAAGTGCCGGTGAGGGCTGTCTTGGGTGATGCGGCTGCTTAAGTGCCGGATGATCATGGCTGTTCTGAGTACCGGATGATCATGGCTGTCTTAAGTGCCGGGTGATCATGGCTGTCTTATGCCGGATGATCATGGCTGTCTTAAGTGCCGATGATCATGGCTGTCGGCCCGATGATCATGGCTGTCTTAGTGCCGGATGATCATGGCTGTCTTATGCCGGATGATCATGTCTGGCGGATGATCATGGCTGTCTGAGGTCCGATGATCATGGCTGTCTTAAGTGCCGGATGATCATGGCTGTCTGGCCGGATGATCATGGCTGTCTTATGGGCATGGCTGTCTGCCGGATGATCAGGCTGTGGGCCGGATGATCATGGCTGTCTTATGCCGTGATCATGGCTGTCTTGTGCCGGATGATCATGGCTGTCTTAAGTACCGGATGATGGCTGTCTTATGCCGATGATCATGGCTGTCTTGGCCGGATGATCATGGCTGTCTGGCACCGGATGATCATGGCTGTCTTATGCCGGTGATCATGGCTGTCTTAAGTACCGGATGATCTGGCTGTCTTAGGCCGGATGATCGGCTGTCTTATACGGATGATCATGGCTGTCTTAAGTACCGATGATCATGGCTGTCTTAAGTGCCGGATCATGGCTGGTGCGGTGATCATGGTTGTCTACCGGATGATCATGGCTGTCTTATGCCGGATGATCATGGCTGTCTGGCGCCGGATGATCATGGCTGTCTAAATACCGGATGATCATGGCTGTCTTATGCCGGTAGGCTGTCTTATGCCGGATGATCATGGCTGTCTTATGCCGGGTGATCATGGCTGTCTTAAGTACCGATGATCTGGCTGTTAGTACCGGATGATGGCGTGTCTTAAGTACCGATGATCATGGCTGTCTTATACCGATGATCATGGCTGTCTTAGCCGGATGATCGGCTGTCTTAGCGGTAGCTGTCTTAAGTGCCGATGATCATGGCTGTCTTTAGCGGATGATCATGGCTGTCTTTACCGGATGATCATGGCTGTGCGGTGATCAGGCTGTCTTATGCCGGTGATCATGGCTGTCTTAAGTGCCGATGATCATGTGTCTTATGCCGATGATCATGGCTGTCTTAAGTGCCGGATGATCATGGCTGTCTTAAATACCGATGATCATGGCTGTCTTAAGTGCCGATGATCATGGCTGTCTTAAGTACCGGTGATCGGCTGTCTTGGTGATCTGCTGTCTAGGCCGGATGATCATGGCTGTCTTTAGGAAGTACCGGATGATCATGGCTGTCTTAAGTGCCGGGTGATCATGGCTGTCTTTGGGGTCATGGCTGTCTTAGCCGGATGATCATGGCTGTCTGGCGGTATCTGTTTAAGTCCGGATGATCATGGTCTGGCTTATGAGTGCCGGATGATCATGGCTGTCTTTAGGTCGGTTATCATGGCTGTCTTATGCCGGATGATCATGGCTGTCTTGTACCGGATGATCATGGCTGTCTTAAGCGGATGATCATAAGTGCCGGGTTATTGCATGTCTTATGCCGGTTATCATGGCTGTCTTATGCCATATTGTCTTCGATGATCATGGCTGTCTTAAGTCGGATGATCGGCTGTCTTAGTCCGGATGATCATGGCTGTAACCGTGGGTTATCATGGCTGTCTTATGCCGGGTTATCATGGCTGTCGAAGGCCGTGTGTCTTATGCATATCTTGTTATTGTCTTATAGGCGACCGGTTATCATGGCTGTCTTATGCCGGTTATCATGGCTGTCTTGGCCGGGTTATCATATGTGGCGCGGGCGGTGTCTTAAGTACCGTTATCATGGCTGTCTTAAGTACCGGATGATCATGGCTGTCTTAAGTGCCGGATGATCATGGCTGTCTTTAAGGCCGGATGATCATGGCTGTCTTAAGTGCCGGGTTATCATACGCCCGCCAGCACGGTGGGGGAGAGAAAGTGTTCCCAATAAAGGGATGGACAGTGTCGGGTGTGTCAGCAGCAGCCATCCCGTGAAAGACCGAGTGCATATAATGATGGCAGCTGCTTCAGGTGTGAGAGACTATACTTACACTTTAATGGTAGATGATTCTGTTTTTTTTTATGAGTTTTACTTCTGTGTAGACTGACGGGTTCGAAGCTTCTCTTTACATAATCGGAGACCAGACTCACACGGGCTAAGAAATTGTGAAAGTGTGAGTGGATTACTGAACCTTTGTTTAGCCGGTATACAAAGATAGGTAGATATTTTGTAATGTTTTGTAATCGCTTGTGTTTAACCTTCATTCAATTCTTCTACTGTTATGGTGTAGTTTAAAGCTCACATCCTCACATCATTCTTTCTGTCTATAATGGTGTGACCTGTCTTTTGGTGAAGACAATTAGGCGTCTTTTGAAAGGTGTCTGCAGTTCTCTCTTTTCAGTAGTATCCTTAGTCTCTCTCTCTCTGTCTTTCTTACAAAAATCTAAAAAGTCTGTACGAATATAAATCTTTATATTAAGGTTTCATCTTCTTGTCTGGGAGCTTTAGTGTACCGGTAATCTTTGATAAGAAAAAAATTGATGTATTTATTTTTCCATTGAATTTTTTTGGGGGGTTTCCTTTTACTCTATATAAAAAACACACATCTGGTCATTGTTCAACACTTGTGTCTTAGATTATCATTAACTCCTCTTTTGTTTTGTTTATAAAACTACAAATAAGAAGTCGGTGTTGAGGCAGCGGAACAAAGTGAGAAAAACACATCTCTTAACTCACGCGATTCGCTCGTAATTTGTGTTGCGGCAGGAAAGACTGCAAATATTCCGCAATACAACACTAAAACATTTCAGACAGCCGTACCAGACGAGTGTTATGGGAGCCCTGCTGGTGGTGGTGGTGAGGGGAGTATTGTTAAACACGCTCACCTGTTGTGTCTGTCTTAGGTAACAAATATACCAGGTAGTAAACATACCAGGTAGTAATCATGATGCTCTCTACTATACCCCAACACTTAGTTACACCTGTACAACACTTAACACTTTCAGTACTTCAGTATGTCATAATATGCTATTATATAACACTTGAAGTAATAAGGATATTAATTATAGAAATATCAATAATATAATGATAATATAAATATATTGTCATAACTATCTCAAACGTAACATTTTTGTTCGTTTAGTATTGTAAAATTCTCTTAATCATCATCATCACCATTATCATCAATGTATAATTTATTAAACTGATAAGCGAAAAAATCACTCCTTTTCAGTTTTCCGTAAATACCTTTCATAATTCAGGGGTATATTCCTGATTTTTTTTCACGGGGATGAGCCCACCCGGGCACAGGTCACTGACCTACATCGGGGCCTGGGGGGGAGGGGGGTGTAATAATAATAATATTAATAATAATAATAATAATAATAATAAAGAAATACAAAAATGAAAACAAATCAAAAGTGAGAAACATTATATGTATGTTGTGTTGTCAATAGTAAGAGAAACCAATTGAGACCCTGCAATTGTGTGTAAATGAGGCAGAAAGTCAGATCAGCAACCTGGGACTTGGTTACAATTTTCGTGATGACTAAATGATCAAATTGTCAATTCTCAATAGATTCGGAATTACAGCACATAACAGGTTTGATAGGAATGTGATGAAACCTACGGTTACCTGACATAAATCCCTTGATTTCTACCTCTGGAGTAACATATGTTACAGATGTTCGCAAACCGTGTACAGGAGAGTGTGACAAACATTTACAACACCCCTGGGGTCTTTGAACGTGTGTGACACTCACTAGTGCGACGGGCTGAGGCCTGCACTGAGCAAGAGGGGCGGAACTTTAACATTTCCTCTAAATGTTAATACCAATACACGTCATATGGCATTATTAGTGTTAATAAACGTCACGAGCAACAGTGTATTGGATGTTTCATATACACCCCATAAAGGTTTCATTACATTCCTACCAAACCTGTCATGTGCTGTAACTCTGAAACTATTGAGAATTGACAATTTGGTCATTTAGTCATTTATCTTTATTTAAGTCTCAGGAATACACCGCCTAACTTATGAAAGGTATTTACGGAACACCCTGGATATATTCTTTGATTTTTTTTCTCAAATAAGTCGCCAACTTGTTTCACCCGGTAGTTAGCTACATAGAAGGGAGGATATTAAATCTTTTTCCTAAATATAAAAACGAAGATAATAACACTAAACCTCCATCTCATCTCATCAACAAGTAGAATTGAATTTCACTCCTCCGCCGCCATAGACAGGCGGGCTGGAGGGTTATGTTACAGTCTAGAGAGGTAAACAGATCATACACTGCCACCGATTGGATTGTTTAATTAATAAATTGTATTTAATTAATTAAAAAAAAACAATTGTAAGACTCTTGTATATTGGAAATTTAGTGACACTGTTTCTGTTAGGATGAAGGTCATCAAGTTTTTAAGAAAAGCACGCACACAATACTAATACTACTATGCTGTCACTCGGAATCGAGGATGACAATCATCCAGCTATGAGACAGTGATATGAGTTATTAAGGATGTCACCTTCATTGGTGATTTCTGAGGTGACTAGAGAGGCTGATACCGGACCAGCAGGGTCGTTCACAGATGCTGCACATGTGGAGGGCTACATCTAGTGAGGGAGGGGCGGCGGCAGCGTCTTTCCGGCGTTGGCACTTGTCTGCCTCGGTTTGCAATCAGACTAATTCGAAAGTATTGATACCTTGTGTGGTGCTCCTCCAAGCATTACGGTGTGGAGTAATCGTCTCCCAGGTGAGGGGGTCGATTTGGCACTTTTTAAGGTTTATCTTGAGGCTATCCTTATACCTTTTCAGTTGCCCGCCGGCGATACATTTACTATTTGTTAGGTGACTGTAAAGTAGCTGCTTTGGCAGTCTACTGTCGTCCATGCGGGTAATATGGCCAGTCCAATGTACTTGTTCATGGGTAATGGTAGTCTCGATGCTCCTAGAGTTGGTGTCAGCGAGAATACTGGCATTTGTTCTCTTGTCTTCCCAACGAACTCGAAGGATGGAACGTAGACTACGTTGGTGAAAGTTTTCAAGTGCCTTGATGTGCCTCCTGTATGTGACCCATGTTACGCTGCCATATAGCAGGGTGGAGAGGACCACTGCTCGATATATGTGCAACTTTGTCGATAATTTCAGCTCCCTACAGCCGAAGACACGGGTACGGAGTCTGCCAAAGTCTTGAGATACACATCTGATGTTGAATCTCTTCATCGATGTCAGCGGTGATGAACAGGTGGGAGCCGAGATACTGAAAGTGGATAACATTAGATAGGGTAGTACCGTTGAGCTAGATGGATGGTGGAGGTGTGGGTGAACCAGGGGCAGGCTTAAAGAGAATCTGAGTCTTACGTACATTTACGTCAAGACCGAAGTGTGCATACGCATCTGCGTAGGTGTTCAGGATCTCCGGTAGGTCGCGTCAGTGTGAGTGACAAAGGTGACGTCGTCTGCATACTGAAGTTCAGTAATGGAAGCTGCTGACACCTTTGTTCCTGCCTGGATTCGTCTTATGTTGAAAAGATAAATCATCCGATACTGGATGTTCACCCCGCCGGCTAAATTGGCACCGGCACGAGTGAGGAAGGCAGCCAAGAAAATGGAAAAGTGTTGGTGCCAGTACACATTCTTCTTTTACTCCCAGCTGGATGGGGAAGAACGCAGACTGGGTGCTATTGTGAAGGACACTGGCGTTCATGCCATCGTAGAGTTGCCTCACGATGGCGAGGAATTTTACTGGGCAGCCAAAGCGGCTGAGGGTCTGCCAGAAAGCTTCCCTGTTGACCAAGTCGAAGGCCTTGGTTAGGTCGATGAAGGCCATGTACAGGTCACGATGCTGTTCTCTGCACTTTTCCTGTGTCTGGTGGGCAGCAAAGACCACGTCAGTGGTTCCAAGTGATGGTCTAAAGTCACATTGAGATTCGCAGTAGTTGCCACACAGTCTGACCTGTCTCCCTTGTTCTTATAAATATTGACGATGGAGGCGTCTTTAAGAGCTTGGGGGATTTCTTCCTTTTCTCATTTATTCTCCAGAAAAGAGTGGATACGGCTAGTAAGTAGAGGTCCTCCTGCTTCATACACCTCGGCTGGGATTCCATCAGGCCCTGAGGCTTTGTTATTTTTCATCTGTTTGGTGGCAGTAGCTTCCTCATCCAGGGATGGAGGATAGCTGAGATAGGTCAGCTGTGGATGCTGAGGGACCTGATGGGTAGTCAGGACATCCACATCGGTGTTTCGGTTGAGCAGTGAATGGTAGGGCTCTTTCCAGCGCTGACGGATGCCTTCTTCATCTTTAATTCGGGAGTTATCATTGGATGACCGGAGGGTGGCTGTGCCATGAGTGATTGCCCATAAGACCTTTTTAGTGGAACAGAAAAATTCAGGCATCTTGTGTTGATCTACAAGTTTTTGCGTTTCATGTGCTTTATTTTTAAACCATTCATCTTGTCTTTCCATTTTCCTGATCCAGCGGTGCACGTGTTGCAACGACTGGGGAGAGGGAGAGTTGCAGTGAACTGCTGATAGCGTGGCCATCATGCATTGTCTTCGTCCGCCTGTGTAGTCACCTCTTCCGCCTATACCGCCATTGGGGGTCTTGTTGGAGCTCTAAGCATGTCTGCCCGATGCAGGGCTCCACCGCAAATTTTTCGTTCATGGTTTCCTCCCGTAGCCTTACACCTATCAAGGTTAATCCGCAAGGCAGCGGGGCAATGGCTGTTAGGCGCCGGAACGTGTCCACATGCCAGTGGGCCTATGGGCCGTCCCTTGGAGTATTGAAGTGAAGATCGTGAGTGATGAAAAAGCAAGTTGTTTTAGCACCTTTGGTACGATAAAATATTAAAAGTGACGTCTCCGTAGTGAAAGGGTTAGTGGAGATAGTTTGTCCACGCTAACGGTAAAGGGATAAAGAGGTTTTCGTTATGAGAAAATTATATTGAAGTAATTGTGTTCTATACAGTACAAGTATCCAGATATAAACCCAAAGTTTATTTATAAATGCGAAGGTTACGAAGATTAGAAGAAAACTTGTTTGAACAAAGGAATATATATATTGATAGTCCAAACAATAATAAAAGCGAAACAAACAACCTAAATCTACAGCGACTCTTGAGAAGTCTGCATAATTCTCCTTCTCGAAGACTTAATACAACATCGTTTCTTACGTAAAACTTAATAAATAAAACACCAACTTCAGATACCTGAGATGTGGTGCTCCAGACTAGAGGCGGTGGCCTTTTGATGTCGGGATGTGTGGGGGGTAATAAGCGCCTGCAGTCCCACTGGTGTGTGATAAAGTCAATTAGCAACGTAGAGATGGTACCCTTAATGTCGAGTTAATAGGGAGACAATAGGTACGACACTAACACCTCAGGTCATGATGTTCACCCTCTTGCAACATCAGGGAGGAAACTCTTATTGTCTCTGTCTCCCTCACTTCCGTTTATAAGACCTTGGGCTAAAACACACACACACACACACACACACACACACACACACACACACACCTATCCCCACGCCCACGCCCACCCTCATTTATCTTTACCATTTTACGCTTTTACGACAAACAATAACTCAGGATTTAAAGTATTTAACATCAATAACAATAAATCAAGATGAAGGACGTTTGAGAGTCACCTGAGGATAAAAGCTAAAGGTTCAATATGTAAAGTTGTATTTAATGGCTGGGGAGGGATGATCCGGGGTTCCAAATGTGACCCAAAGAGCTCGTCGTTCACATCTGAAGACCCGCGGCAGCCATAACGATGTATCTGACAGTCTTGAAGAAGGCTCGGAAAGCACTAGAATATATACAATATATATCGAGACATCATGGTTGACCAGAACCATTTTCCAGACAAGACAACGCTTCACGACCGGTTCTGCTTGTTCACAATAATCATCACACCTTCAAGTTGGGTAGTCAAGGATTTCTCAATTTTGCTCCGATTTTCCTGTCATTTCTACATATACAATCCCTGTGTAAATATCAGTTAATTTATGAGACGTTTCTTACTAGACTATCTCCGCTAACACCTTCACTACCGGGACGCCACTTTATTCAGCTCAGAGGAGACACCGTACACAAGGGGTTAAAAAAAAATGTGAAGAAAAAACAAATATTCCAATACTTTTTCTAGGCTTCACTTCCGATTTGTTTCATCCTTTAGCCACGTGATGATCAAACACTCGTATAAGTTTGGTTGGCAGGAAGTTTAGCTGTACAGTGTGTATTGACTTTCCCATAATAAGTTTTGCTTGTTGACAATAACCACACCTTTCGACTCACAACTTAAAATCATCTCCTAACCTAACCTAACCTAACCTAACCTAACCTAACCACACCATAGCTTTCAAAGACACACACACAAACACACACACACACACACACACACACACACACACACACATCCGCTACAGGTCCCTTCGCAACCGAGTCATCCGCGAAATACGCACTGCAAAGAAGTCCCACTACCCAACCAAATTACAACACCTGAAACAGACCAACATCAGTCAATGGTATGGTAAGCTTAAAGAACTCTGTGGACTAAACAATAAGACACACCCCCTCCTCTTCCTTAGCCATCTCACTAATGTTGACGCAGCTGAGCAAACAAATAACCATTTCGCTACTATATGCCAGACGCTCCCCCGGCTTGACACAACCACTCTCCCTGCTTACCTACCAGCCCCCCTTCCCACTGACTTAGTAGAAGAATTTGAAGTAGCAAAACGCCTGGACAAACTAAAATTAAAACGCTCTACCACCCCCATTGACTTACCAATGAAACTTTTCAAGGAGTTCTCCCCGGAGCTTGCTAAACCCCTATGCTCCATCATCAATGCTTCTCTCAGTCAAGCCAGATGCCCAGCTGACTGGAAGACCTCTTATGTATCACCAGTGCCCAAGTCAACCACCCCACAGTCCTTAAATCAGCTACGGCCTATTGCAATCACCCCAATACCCAGCCTAATTTGTGAAAGTTTTGTGTTCGACTGGGCTTATGCTGATATTGCAGGAGTCGTAGACCCTCAGCAATGCAACATGAAAACTTCCTCCACCACTCACTGTCTTGTCAGCTTTCTCGATTACATATACCGCCATCTCGAGAAACGAAAAACGTCTGTAGCTGTCGCCTTCATTGATTTCACTAAAGCGTTCGACCTAGTCGACCACAATATAATCATCAACAAAGCTATTGACCTCGGGCTTCGGAGAAGTCTTATACCATGGCTTACAGACTTCCTCAGTGACCGACGCCAAGCTGTACGCTTCCGAGGGGCTGTCTCCACCTTTCAGTCACTCACCTGTGGCGTCCCCCCAAGGCACCAAGATGGGACCACTCTGCTTCCTTATGCTCATCAATGATGCCCTAAGAGAAACCCCTGCTCGCTGGAAATATGTCGACGACTCCACCATTGGGATCAGCGTCAACAATTCTGCTCCCAACTATACCGCCCTTCAGGATTTATTGAACAGTCTCCAAAACTGGGCCACCAACAACCATGTCACCATCAACCATACCAAGACCATGGTTATGCACATCAACCTCTCCTCCGACATTGTCCCACCTCCTTCCATTACTTTAGGTCCGAACACACTCCAGGTTGTAGATTCCACGAAGCTCCTCGGCGTCACCATAGACAACAAACTAAATTGGAAACCACACGTCAGTGAAGTTGTCAAATCCTCCAGTTTCCGTCTCCACCTCCTCCGACTCAAGTCCCTCGGAGTTCCTGCACACGAGCTCCTCAGTGTTTACACAACATTCATACTTCCCAAGCTCACCTATGCCTCCCCACCTGGTCTTCCTCCCTAAATGCCACACAACGTAAACACCTAGAAAAAAGTGCAAAAGAGGGCATGCAAGATTATTCTCTCCCCTTCCTACTCCACATATCAAGAAGCGCTCAACACACTGACCCTTCGACTCTCACTGACCATCACCACGACCTCATCTGCAAATTTGGTAAGAAGCTTCTACACCATCCTCGACACCGGCTCCTACTACCACCTGAGATCCCTAGCCCGAGAATTGCTGTTCGACACCACAACCGCATCCAGCCCATACGCACGAACTGATCGCTATAAGAACAGCCCAGTCCCAACCATTGTAAAATTATCAATAACTTGTAATAAACCGTGTATTCACTCCAGTAAACACTACTCCTTGCACTGTCACTATGTTTAAATGAACTGTAGTTTGAGCTTTTCCCCATCTAGTTATTATATGTCTTATTTGTGTCACTTATGTTACTTGTATATTATTTGTAATTCGAAACCCATTCCCCAAATATGTAACTGTATATTTTCAGCCTTCTGGCTGCCAAGCTCTTTCAATAAACCGTTAATTATTATTATTATTATTATTACACACAAAACCTCCCCATGATAATACACAAACTGGTCTGGCCCTCACAGAAGAACGCACCTGATGGCATTAGACTGTCAACCCTTCACTCCAATCATCAACCTCCAGAAGCCTTGCCCAGTCATCTTCATCCACCTCTTCCACGTCTATACATGAGGATGAACCGGAGTTTTTCTCACTAAGCGTAAAGAACCTTAGCGAAGCCCTACCACTCTAAAGCTTGACTTCATGAAACCAGAAGTAGATTAAGCTTTTGTTTGAAATTCACACATTTACTCAGTTAATCATTTGTTAGTGTATGATGCTGTTGTTTTTTATCATATTCAGTTTATTTTTCTTCACACGAACACACACACACGAACAACTGGCCTGAGAGACAACGTCAACAATGAGCGTTAATAATAGTGTTACGGAGAGACTTCTTCCTGTACGTTTATGGCCAGAGTTTATTTGCACTGTAAAAATTGTGGTGTGTGTGTGTGTGTGTGTGTGTGTGTGTGTGGGTGGCTTATAGGCCTCTGAGGAGAGAGACTTGCCAGTATACAGTCTCTCAAAATATTAATTTGCTTGTAGTTATTTAGAGTCCCGTTGATATCAGTAAGATGCCTGAGACTGTCGATAATTATAGGCCAACAGAACGGTCACTTCTTCCACAAAGGGGGTGGATAATAATACCCAAAACTGGTGTATATGTACAGTGTGATATTTACAAGTCTAAATACTGTACAGTTATTAGACTGGCCCCGTGATCTATTACTGGCAGAGTTCTCGGTGTGGGTCGCGCTAGAAACTGGGGTAGGCTCTGTGTTAGGCGTGCCCGTACTGAGGTGGTCCAGGTGTAGATCTTTACTCAAAGGGGTTTAGTTCAAGACTAACTAAGGGACTTGGCTTTGCCACGCCCGTAGAGAGTAATTCCTGCACTCGCCACCAAAGCGATCTATGAGTCAAGCTTCTCGAAGGAAGAAGTAGTCAGCTCCGTGGAATGTCAAGCAGAACAATAGTCAGCGGTGTTTACATAACGTGTATAAACAACCGGCTGTTAAATGATCCATTTGACCCATAAATCACTCTTAACCGGTTTCGCAATTATCTATACAACTTAACTATCTAACATATTTGACGCATTGCAAGTGTGAAGCAAAGTATCCAATTACCAGAAATGAGCAATCTATTCAATGTTTAAAGAAATACCTACTACTGAGAGAGAGAGTTGCATCATACTGCGACACTCGGGCTAAAAAAACATCTGCGGGATGTTCAGTACGGCTATATGAACAACCTTTAACATCTAGAGGTCATTGAATAATGAATATTCATAATTATACATCCATGGTTGTAAGTATTAATTACTTACTCTAAATTATACAGTATATAAATTTTACTGGTAACGTGTGTGTGTGTGTGTGTGTGTGTGTGTGTGTGTAATGCCAACGGCCTACTCCTCCTCAGCATGTGTGCTGCGCACAGTCTCTCTGTCACCAAAACCTTGTTTCGGCAGGCCGACAAGTTCAAGGGTTCGTGGCAATACCCACGATCCAAATACTGGCATGTCACTGACTTCATCATTGTCAGAGAAAGAGATCGCCGAGATGTCCACATCACCCGTGCCATGCGTGGCTCAGACCACTGTGACACTGATCATCGACTTGTCAGAGCCAAGATCTCACTTCACGTCGCCCCTAAACGGCGAAGGCAGCAAGCTTCCAAAAGAGGTTTGAATAATAAGCGTCTGGAGGATCCAGCAGTAGTACATGGTTTAAGAGAGCAGCTCGAACATGGGCTTATAAACAACCCAACAGCATACAACGCGTGTCCCGGTGCCGAATTGTATACTATCAACACTGTTATGACAAAAACCTGCAGAAAGACCCTCGGTCAGATCAAACGAATCCACCAGGACTGGTTTGATGGAAATGTGCCGGCAATCAAAGTACTCATTGATGATAAACGTGTTGCTTTTACTGAGGGGCAGAACAGCCCTCGGACCAAAGCTGATACCTTCCGCAAGAAGCAAGCGGCAGTCCAGCGGTAACTTCGCATTCTGAAGAATGACTGGCATAAAAATAAAGCATGCGAAATAGAAAAACATGCAAATCAGCACAAGATGCGCGAATTTTTCAATTCCATTAACACATTTTATGGGCCAACCACTCGTGGCGCAGCCTCCCTCCGCTCATCTAACGGTAATTTCATAATTAAAGACGATGACGTCCTCCTTCAGCGCTAGAAAGAGCACTACCATTCATTGCTCAACCGAAACACCGATGTGGATGTCCTAACTACCCAGCAGGTCCCTCAGCATCCAGAGCTGACCCATCTCAGCTATCCTCCATCCCTGGATGAGGTAGCTACTGCCATCAAACAGATGAAAAAATAACAAAGCCTCAGGGCCTGATGGAATCCCAGCCGAGGTGTATAAAGCAGGAGGACCTCAGCTTACCACCCGTCTCCACTCTCTCCTGGAGAATATACGGGAAAGGGAGGAAATCCCCCAAGCTTCCGTTGTCAATATTTAAAAGAAGGGATACCAGTAAGACTGTGGCAACTATCGTGGAATCTCGCCGCTTTCCGTAGCCGGCAAGATTATCGCCCGAGTCCTCCTAAACAGATTCCTTCTTGAGGCGGAAAACTTCCTCCCAGCATCTCAATGTGGTTTTAGACCATCATGTGGCACCGCTGACATGGTCTTTGCTGCCCGCCAGATACAGAAAAAGTGCAGAGAGCAGCGTTGTGTGTGTGTGTGTGTGTGTGTGTGTGTGTGTGTAACGCTCCGTTATGTTTGTTGCCAGCGTGTAAGAAAAGTCGTCTAAAACACCACGACCTTAATGCTGGCTACTGCTACATTCCCAACAGAACCATACGATTACCACCAGTATTATGTCATCTACTAACATTCACAGACACATTTAACCAATATACTTGTGATATCTCGTGTGTGACAATCTGTGTCTTGGAGGAATTTCTAATATGATACGAACCTGGTATATTGTCAAGGGGTATTGGGAGAATTCAGGGTCATGTACCAATATAGTGTAATGCCGCGTGAGTAAACAGGATCATCGAGTGTTATGGTATGGCCAGGTATCCTATTAACGTCAACTTAAGTGTGATTACCTGTCCTCGTGGGGCTGAGACCTTCAGCTTATGTCTTACCTCCACTTGTCCTGATGTTTACAGGCTCATACAGGCACGTGGGGAGGGGGTGCGTCAGGGTCAAATGGAGAGAGACGTCACACACTGATCCTGGTTAAGGTAAAAATTCATCTGGAAAAAAAGAAAGTTCAAGAGAACGTCCATCTTACAGGGAATAATTGGGAATGTAATTTTGATGAGAATTAAACCAACCCGTTATAGTGTGGATGACTGAAGTGGGTTAGTGGAGGAGGAGGAAAATTGGAGGACGATAAGTGAGGAGGAGGTCGTTAAGGTGGAGTAATAAAACCATTTTAATCATTACATAAAGTATAGTTCTATAATCATACTTAAAACAGTAATATACAACGATGTACAATACCTTAAAATCACAATATTTATAAATATCAAAATAATTTAGCAGTACTAACATAACCTAACCAGAAGCCCAACGAGATCACCATCACTTAACAGATATTACACAACAGTTAATTAATATAACCCACCGCCTGACACACGTATTCCCGGTGCCAGATTTTATACCTAAAAATGTCCCCAATAAGGATAAGTGTAGGACAAGTTTTAATACTTAAGGCTGGTAAAAAAAACCTGACGGCCACAAGTTCCCGGGAACAGCCATGACGCCGTAAAAATCGAGATTCTGCAGCAGTGATAATATTATTCCCACAGGTGATGGGGGGGGGTGAAGAAAGCGGGTAAGAACACGGGAAAGAGAGGAGGGAGGATAAGTGGAGAAGATAAGCGAGGAGAGGGAGGGAAGAGGTTCAAAATATGTAGATGAATGTACATGGTGGTGGTGTTGTGGTGGTGAGGTGTGTGATGGTATATCGTTGTGGTGTGTGTGTGGTGGTGTTGGTGGTGAGGTGGGTGGTGACGTGAGGTGGGTGGTGACGTGTGGTGAGGTGGATGGTGACGTGTGTTGTGGTGGTGGTGGTGGTGTGGTGTGTGATGGTATATGGTTGTGGTGTGTGATGGTATATGGTTGTGGTGTGTGTGGTGGTGGTGTTGGTGGTGAGGTATGTGGTGGTTGTGGTGAGGTGGGTGGTGAGATGTGGTGTGGTGTGTGATGGTATATGGTTGGTGTGTGTGATGGTGGTGTTGGTGGTGAAAATTATGTGGTGAGGTGGGTGGTGAGATGTGTTGTGGTGGTGTGGTGTGTGATGGTATATGGTTGTGGTGTGTGTGGTGGTGGTGGTGGTGGTGGTGAGGTATGTGGTGAGGTGGGTGGTGAGGTGTGTGGTGGTACATGGTGGTGGTGTGGTGGTGTTGTGGTGTAAACGGCTTAGTATTTTATATATATTTTTACATGTTTCAGATGTTCCCGAGTGTCCAGACATAAGAGTCAGTATCGCAGGACAGGTGTGACCTCCCAACGCTCAGGTAAAGTGACATTCCATCTCTTATTTTGGGCCCAGATAGAACAACAGCAGACCGTTACCCTCAAGATGGTGGCTCGACAGTTCTTGAATTCTTATTTAATTCCACAAGAAAGGCAAAGTCATATCTTTGTTATATCCTTCACTGATGTTTCTACCAGATACCATTATTTTCAGCCTTTTATCATACTAATAAGACGGTTGACTGCCGGCAGGTATACACACCTCAGTCACTGCCTGGCTGACTTTTACTGACGATAAAATATGTAATTCTTGTGACAATGTTAAGTCCGATGAAACACTCTTACTATAACAATCTTTGACTAAACTGAACTAAAATCAATTAAATATAACTGTCGTAGAAGCTGTATACTATGTCACTGCTAGAGCATTTATCTCTCACTACAGGAGGGAAATTGTCTCAGAAAGTTTACCTGCTTATGACGTTAGTTAATAATACTTCACAACAAAACTGACCAAAAGTTAACTGTGTCAGCAGCTCGATATGTGACTGCCAGCATTACTCATTGAAGGGGAAAGTAATTTACTCTGGCGTAGTGCGTCACTGTACGAGTTTACTTGTACTTATCAAGTGTTAGGTGTTGTGGACAGTCTGGTACACTCCTCGGTACATGTGACGTCTGTATGTGTGAGACACCGTGTTTGTCTTGCACTGACTCTACTCCTCGTCATTTATTTTTTAATTATTTAGTGTGTAAGAGATGGCGTGGAGGTGAGCTGTCTAAACCTAAAGGATAGGAAAATAATACCTTACTTAGTGCTGAACATATAAGAGTTTATCAATGAACGTCAGGCACATGGTATCAGCTGATGGGGTGTGATATGTGAAGACAAAAAAGGGACTGAAAAGAAACAAATCACTTTCTAACTATCTGTAACTTTGTCACTTTTAAGAACGTGGTGTTGTCGCGTCTTTCAAATATCTGTTAATCCAAAAATGACTGAGGGAATTCACACCTGGACCTAGAATGAAAAGTTCCTTAGTATGGAAAAAAAATCCTCCACGCGTTTGGCAATGGTGACGAAATAAGTTGGATTGAGATCTTAAAAACTAATTACAAATATTTATACTTGTATTATAATGTAATTTACGGTGTCATTTTGACGTAATTTATAATGAAAAACAGCAATCACAGGAGCTTCCTTGTAAATGTTGGCAGCATCGAAGGTGAGCGGCCAACCTAATATATCCCCAGTACACGAGACCACGATATTAACTTTACCACAAACTTCTGTAATCATCTACAACTTTTGGTTTTACCTTGTTAGCCTTCCTCAAGTTAGTTATGATTCATTAGAGTTTAGATCATCTTTTTTAATCGTGACTTCAATGGTTCGCTGTGCCTCTGAATAGTTGCTGTATGATACATCGTGTTTATTTATATTCATTTTCAAATTCCTTACCAGTCAAGTGTTTTGACAACTTTGTTTACGTCGGTGAGTGTCCTCGTGCGGTGGTCAAGTGGATACAGAGCTCGCCTGCTGGCCTTGGCCCGTTGGTTTTTCACCCAGAGTATGCACAGTTTACTCAGCTGTTAATAGGTATACCTAACATTACAGTAAGTGAAGTGGTGGTGGGAGAGAGCAGTGTCGACAACACGTTAGTCAAACGCTATGGATGTACGAGTAGTGGGTTGAATTTAAATGTTCTATAAATTTAAACTCCTTTAATTAGGTTTGTTTTAACAAAGTATACAAAGTTGTCAGGAAAAATATTTTTGAGAACAATTATTCCTTAAACCGAGAGATGCAAAACATGTATAAATTGCGTTACAAAGAATTTTGCGTAAACGCTGACCCGGGCATTTTCACTAGAGCTGTGCCAAGGTGGTGTTGACATTAAGGTTAGGTTAACATATTTATTGGCAATGCTTTGAATACAGTTTGCCTATTCAGAATAATTCAGTCGGGTCTTGACACTGAGGGTGGTATCACTTCTCACTGCCATGCAGGACAGAGGTTCATACACGAAGAAATAGATCATATTCAATAATAGTATACATAGGTCATATTAATGTGGGTGATGTCACTATTCACTGCCACGCAGGACTAATCAGTGTGGACTAGAAAATTTTGGATAGACAGCAAGAATGCCTCAAGCACTCCTGATTCAATGTATTAATTACATAGTTCATGGTATAAGAAGCCAGGTGGACTGAAGTTGTTGACAGTGTCACATTCAATAATATAATGTTCAAGTGTATGCTTTAAAGGTTTATCACAAAGTTTACATGCTGAGTGTTCCAGTATGGGTACAGCGTCACTAACTTGCCAGAAGTGCTGTCTCCTAGCCTAATTCTGGCCACGACTACACCACACGGTCTGGTTCTGTCCTTGAGCTGGTCATACCAGTACCTCGTCACAAAATTTGTCATATTTACTAATGCTACAACTACCAGGTCTCTCTGCATTTCTCAGTTCTTCTAGATCAGGGGTCACCAAACTTTTTTCACAGTGGGCCGGATAACTGAAGAATGACGAGCGCGGGCCGCATAATCATTCTGTTCAATACTTGCAAGCCAGAACGAAAGCTCTGGTAACGTTGAGCGGAGGCGGAGCTACCACTAGCCGGTGAAGGACTTGGGATCCGGCCCGCGGGCCGTAGTTTGGTGACCCCTGTTCTAGATCATAGCTCATGATTTTGACGTGTATGTTTTTAAGTACAGCATTGGATAGACCAAGGTCCAGGTCCACATTTTCTTTCTTACATCATTAACATCATTAACATTATTTCAAGATATTTATGCTACATAGTTCCAAGGGCATGCTGTTAATGTTAAAATTAAGAGGCAGAGGGTGAGCAGGACAAGGATTGAGACCCTCGTCTTGTCAACAGTTATTATGAGACTGTATTCAACAGTCTTTCGAGGAAATACATTCAGTAAGGCTTGGAGCCTCGGCTTGGTCTGTATCATAAGGCAGATATTATCAGCATAACATATTACAGCCTCTTTCAACTGAACTGGAAGTCAGCAATAAGCTTGTGCATCTGTATATTAAAGAGCATAGGACTTGACACTCCTCCCTGCGGCATGACAAGCTCAAATGCTCTCATGCTGGTACTTTTGACTTCCCTAAACAGAACACTGTCGTACCTGTTGGACAGATAACCCTTTATCCATGTCAGGAGGTTAATATTAATAATAATAACAACAATAATAATAATAATAATTCAGATAAGTAAAATTGATAATAAAAAATACAAAAATAAAAATAATAAAATAACAATTTTAATGCTAATAAGAACACTGCAATAGTAATAGTAATAATAATAATAATAATAATAATAATAATAATAATAATAATAATAATAATAAAGAACCATAAAGAAATACAAAAAAAAAAATCAAGAGTAAGAAACAATATATGTACAGTATGTTGTTGTTAATGGTAAGAGAAACAATTGAGACCTTGGTAAGAGAAACAATTGAGACCTTGCTGTGCCAGGGCTTGAACCCATGCAGATTAGGGGCCAGTTTATCTTTGACTTGAAACATGAAACGGTTGAGAACAACTCATTCATGGACTTTACACATACAGGATGTGAGTGAAATGGGCCTGAAGTTTGGAGAGTTGACGTGAAGGAGAGGTTGAGTAGGAGACTCTAACAAAAGCTGTGACGGAAGATAAACACTTGAGAGGGGAAGGGAAAACTTGGAGATATGTCACAATAATACTGGAAAACAAACATGATGTGATCACTACAGTCTGTTCTACTATTGTGTCGCCTGGAGAAGGAACGGGAGAAAAAATAAAATAAAGAAATAAGTCAATAGAATAAACACTTAGATAACTATTGAGAAAATACATTATTTAGTGTAGAGCAACAATACAGAGGATGGTTGTAACAGACAGACAGACGTGTATGATAGATATTCTATTTTCCTTTGTATAATTTTTTCCAAGTCAGTCAGTTCAGGGGATATTTGTCAAGATTATATAAATATGATAAACAGCGAAAAAGCATTTAACCCCTTGTGCACCGGGTCGCCTCTGAGTTGAATAAATTCGTTTAGTGTTAGCCAACTAAAATATTAAAAGTTGTGTCCCCATAGTGAAGAACTTAATTTTGTTAAGGTGATCACCCAGGTTTTGACGACATAAGGACCGAATCACACCTGTTAAATATTACTATACTGACGAGGAAGTTTAATTCGCATCTTTAATTCTGTAGCTCAAATAATTTATGATACAACGTCAGTGTACTCGTCAAAGGCAGATGAAGCCATGTTTTAAACTGTGGGTCATTAGCCAGGAGCCGGATCATGTACAGTAGTTATATTGATGGACATAGCCAGGACAAGTTAACTACACTGATCACTAAATCACAGTAAATGTGACGGCCACTGCTCTTATTATTGTTAATGGTCTTGTATAATACGGCTGATTATAGATGATACATCATAATTAGTCTCTGTGTGCGTGTGTGAGTGAGTGTAACTAGGAATATAAGAACATAAGCATAGAGAAAACTGCAGCGGGCCTATTGGCCCATACTGGCCAGTCCCGTTTACACCCAACCGCTATCGCTCATATATCCATCCGACCTATGTTTGAAGCTATCCAGCGTATTCGAGTTAATGATTGTTTGGTAACTTGTTCCACTCATCCACTACTCTAATTCCAAACCAATGTTTACCTATCTCGGGCATAAATCTAAATTGGTCTAATTTAAAACCATCTCCACGAGTTCGCTCCTGGTTGAATAGTTTGAGTACCTTTGTTCAGCCCTGACTTCCATTTATACACCTCGATCATGTCGCCCCTCACTCTACGTCTCTCGAGGGAGTGCAAATTATGGTGCGCTTTAACCTGTCTCTGTACTCAAGGATCCTAATGCCCGGGATTAGTCTTGTCATTCTCCTCTGAATTCTTTCTAGGGATTCTGTATCCATTCTGTAATACGGTAACCAGAACTGAACTGCATAATCCAAGTGAGGTCTCACAAGCGCAAGATATAGTTTTAGGGTGACCTCGCTAGTCTTGTAACTAACACTTATTTGTATGAACCCAAGTCCTTTGTTAGCCTTGTTTCGAGCAAATACACATTGTTTACTAGGTTTAAGATTCCTACTTATCATTTTATCTAAATCTTTCTCACAGACGGCTTTCTCTATAACAACGTTATTCATCTGATATCTGGTTTCTCTGTTTACATCCCAAGACTAAGTACTTTACATTTGTCCACATACTGCTATAACATAGTCACAGCAGTTGATGATTCAACCTTGGTTTAGTACAGTAATGACGTGTCTTCAACAGTTGTGTTAGTAAATATCCGTGTATGATATTGATGTATTCTTGTGGTGTTGTATCGTGTTTCTGTCCTTCTGGCAACAAACACTAACAAAAATGACTCTTAACTTAGGGGACTACATGTTACTAGACTGTGTTTCAGGAGTCATTGCACGGGGTTCTAGAAAAGTCCCTGTGCACCTGCAGTAATCAAAAATATAGTTCTTGGCCTTGTTCTACTTACGGAAATGGTTACAGTAAATTGGAAGTGGATTATCTCAGTCTACTTGATCAGTTAGCAAGTTATGAAGATATTGGAATTGGTATCCACTGGATACCAATTCCAATATGCACATTAAGTAAAACAAGGTATTTAACATTGTAGGTATAACAAGGAACAACAGTATTGTTAATTATTACATGTGCACAGGGACTCTTCTAACACCCTGTATATACTAGAGGCAGAAGGTGGTCTCAGTACTCTCTTATGTTGTCAACCTAAAGAAAGACTCTTGTTACTCCGGGAGGCAGAGAAGCTGTTAAAGGAGGTGATCTCTCATACCCTGGCTTTTATCTCCCCAGGCTGTTAGTGATAGCATAGTTCCACACTTATAGACCTTGGTTGTTAAAGCGTAGCAATTAAACTATTTTCTCAGCATCTTATCTCTCTCTCAAAAATGTATGAGCTCCGTACTCTTCAGTGTAAGGTTCTTGAGATCTTAAAGTTAAAGCTAAATACATCAGCTAGAAAAAGATGGTGAAATAATTCTCAGGTAACGTAAGGTGGGCAGCTTTGACTGGCAGCGATGATGACCAGAAGAGTTTTTACAATCAACTACGAATGGCAGACAGCCAGTTTGTTACCAGTGGAAAACATGACTTATTTCGTAACAACTCCGCAACATTTGCGGAATCATTTGATTTACGGATTTTACTACAAGATTAAATTAATGAAAACAGGATCGTTAAAATATGGTATTTTGTATCATGTCTCAGTGCACTAGTACAGTTGTGGCATCATTTACCCACAGCATATCCGTAAAACAAGTTGAGTATTGTCAAGAGTTATAATATAAAAACATAAAAGTGTCGGATTTAATCATAAAAATATATATCAAAGATCTTATACCACAATAACTCTTGTCAAGGTCTGGTCTGTAGGATATAAATCCCTGTCAACCTTATCAGGATCTTATCAAAGGAAAGTCAAGAACCATGGGTTTCCAAAGGGTAATAAACAACCGTTGAGAGGACATCTCTTTACGAAGAAAATAATCACAAAAGTTTAACACTGTCACCACTCACACAAACATTAAATAAACAGCACTGGAGTCAAACACAATTGCTTAAGCAAAGGATCTATATATATATGTAAAACAAAGAAGTCTGTCTGTCTGTTTGTTTATTTGTTTGTGTGTCCGTACGAGAATCTCGGAAATTACTTTACCTATCTGTAGTGATGATGGATGGTGTTATATGTAGTGATGATGGATGATGTTATATGTAGTGATGATGGGTGGTGTTATATGTAGTGATGATGGATGATGTTATATGTAGTGATGATGGATGGTGTTATATGTAGTGATGATAGGTGGTGTTATATGTAGTGATGATGGATGGTGTTATATAGTGATGATGGATGGTGTTATATGTAGTGATGATGGATGGTGTTATATGTAGTGATGATGGATGGTGTTATATGTAGTGATGACGGATGGCGTTATATGTAGTGATGATGGATGGTGTTATATGTAGTGATGATGGATGGTGTTAGATGTAGTGATGATGGATGGTGTTATGTAGTGATGATGGATGGTGTTATATGTGGTGATGATGGGTGGTGTTATATGTAGTGATGATGGATGGTGTTATATGTAGTGATGATGGATGGTGTTATATGTAGTGATGATGGATGGTGTTATATGTAGTGATGATGGATGATGTTAGATGTAGTGATGATGGATGGTGTTATATGTAGTGATGATGGATGGTGTTATATGTAGTGATGATGGATGGTGTTATATGTAGTGATGATGGATGGTGTTATATGTAGTGATGATGGATGATGTTAGATGTGGTGATGATGAATGGTGTTATATGTAGTGATGATGGGTGGTGTTATATGTAGTGATGATGGATGGTGTTATATGTGTGATGATGGATGGTGTTAGATGTTGATGGATGGTGTTATATGTAGTGATGATGGGTGGTGTTATGTATGGTATTGGTGGGTGTTATATGTAGTAATGATGGGTGGTGTTATATGTAGTGATGATGGATGGTGTTATATGTAGTATTGATGGATGGTGTTATATGTAGTGATGATGGATGATGTTAGATGTAGTGATGATGGATGGTGTTATATGTAGTGATGATGGGTGGTGTTATATGGTGATGATGGGTGGTGCTATATGTGATGGATGGTGTTATATGTAGTGATGATGGATGGTGTTATATGTAGTGATGATTGGTGGTGTTATATGTAGTCATGATGGGTGGTGTTATATGTAGTGATGATGGATGATGTTATATGTAGTGATGATGGGTGGTGTTATATGTGGTGATGATGGATGGTGTTATATGTAGTGATGGATGGTGTTATATGTGGTGATGATGGATGGTGTTATATGCTTGGTATTGAGGATGGCGTTTTTTTTTTTTTTACGGGAATTAGCCAACCCGGGCACAGGTCAAACGACCCACAACGGAGCCTGGGGGGCGAAAAAAAAGAACGGAAAGAAATTGAAAATATAGAAAAAAAGGTTATACTGTATTAATCTACACCACGAAGATGCCGGAAAACCAGCTTTTTAAAGTGAGACAGATTGTAAGAGCATGGAAACACAGAAGAAGGCAAAGCATTCCACAGTTTGGCTGTGTGAGGAAAGAAGGAGGTACTATAACGGGCTATTCTCGTGTGACCGATATCCACAGAGAAATGGTGGGCACCGCGGGCAAGACGTGTGTTACGAACCCACGGCCTTACCGGCGGTACACAGGATGCCAAATCCCCTGAACATTGCCCGTTAAAGTACCTGTAAAAGAGAGAGAGTGAAGCAACATTGCGGCGAAGAGAAAGGGGAGAGAGATTGTCGACTAAAGGAGGAGAGTTAATAAGACGAAATGCCTTTGATTCCACCCTATCTAATAGTTGGACAGAAGAAGAGCCACCCCAGATATGAGAGCAGTACTCCAAGTTAGGACGAATGAATCCCTTATATACTTGGAGCAACTGCTCAGGAGTGAAGTAGCTGCGGCATCTGTACAGCATTCCCAACTTTCGGGAGGCAGCTTTAGTTATACTAAGGATGTGTGATTTCCAGGACATATTGGAGGAAATGGTGAGGCCTAACATATTTATTTCAGAATTTGGGGGATGATAGCGTCCTGAAATGTAATTGGTGGGAGATCGTCTACTTTACAAAGTGTAATTGGTAAATATTGAGTTTTGTTACTATTGAACTTAACCAAGTTTGTATCTCCCCATTCAGAGATGCTGCACAGATCCGCGTTGATAGAAGTAATGATATCAGTTCTAGAAACAGATCTAGTTTGAGAGTTAGGAGGAAGGGGAAAATGTGAGGAAGAGTGAAGAGTAGAATCATCGGCGTAAGAATGGATAGAATTAGTTGTAGTGTGAAGTAAATCATTGATAAAAAGAAGAAAGAGAGTTGGTGAAAGAACAGAACCCTGTGGGACGCCACTATTGGTAGAGAAAGAGCGAGAAATCGATCCCTCGACAACAACTGCCATGGATCGATTCTCAAGGAAGCTAGAGATGAGAGAACAAAGTGGGGGAGAGAAACCAAAAGAGGGAAGTTTAGATAGCAAAGACTTGTGCCATACCCTGTCAAATGCTTTGGAGATGTCGAGGGCCACGACAAAAGTTTCCCCATAATCCCTAAGAGAGGATGACCAAAGATGGGTGCAATAGGAGAGCAGATCACCAGTAGATCTTGCCTGGCGAAAGCCATACTGGTGATCCGACAAAAGAGAAAGGCGTTCAAGGTGACGGAGAAAATGGGAGTTCAAGATAGTTTCGAAAATCTTAGAGAGGGATGAAGTTAGGGCAATGGGGCGATAGTTAGAGGGATTAGAATGGTCACCCTTCTTCGGGATGGGCTGAACCAAGGCATGCTTCCAAGAAGAAGGAAAAGTTTTGGTTTTGAGGCAAAGGCGAAAGAGGCGAGCAAGCACAGGGGCCAGGGCTTCAGCACACTCCCTCAGAACACGAGGGGGTATTCCGTCCGGTCCACGCGCCTTACTCACATCCAACCTGGATAACACACCGGCAACCCTGCGAGTGGAGATTATAGGAAAGTGCATAGGTTCAGTAGGAGGTGCAGGGGTAGGAGGGGTAGAGTGGGAATCGTCTAAGGTGGAATTAGAGGAGAATAAGGTGCCAAAGAGGTTGGCTTTCTCAGGGGGAGAGTTGGCTATAGAGTTATTGGGAAGGAAGAGGGGAGGAAAAGAAGGCGTGCAGAAGTTGTTACAGATGTTTTTAGCTAAGGACCAGAAGGAGGAAGAATTAGTCAGGACAGCAGTCTTTCTTTTAATAAAATTCCGCTTGGCCCTACGAAGAATAGCCTTACAACGATTCCTAGAAGTAATGAAAGAGGTGTGGGTAATAGGAGAAGGAGATAGTTTCATAGCTCGATATGCCCTATCTCTCACCCTGCAAGCAAGAGAGCAGGAGCGATCAAACCATGATTGTAATGTGAAAGTTTTGGTAGAAGATGGGATAAATGCACTCATACCGCCCTGTATAACCCCAGCAATGCTGTCAGCACATACTGAGGCATCCCGAGTGGAAAAGCAACATTCATCCCAAGGAAAGTCGGTGAAGAATTCTCGCAAGGATTGCCAGCTTGCCCTCCGATAGTGCCATAGTTGACGTTTAGAGGGGGGTGCGGGAGGTGGTCGTGCCCAGTTTGATTTAATAGAAATAAGGTTGTGATCAGAAGACTCTAAGGGGGCAAAAATTGAGTATGAATAGTGTGAGGGGTTAGAGGTAAAACAAAGATCAAGAATGTTAGCAAGTTGATCGTGTCGATCAGGAACGCGTGTAGGGTGTTTGATTATTTGTTCCAAATCATTAAGTAAGGAAAAAGAGAGTGCCTCAGCTCCACCTGGGTCATCCCTTGCAGAGCCAAGCCACTCTCTGTGATGTACATTGAAATCCCCTTGGTAGAGGATCTCGGTGTTGGGGTGTGTGGATAGCAGCGACTCATGGCAAGAAGTGAGAATGCAAAGAGTTCGAAATAGTTGGTAGAGTTGGGAGAACAGTATAGGAAACAAAGAAAAATAGTCACAGTAGGTAGAGATATTTTGAGCCAGATGACATCATAAAGGGGAGATTCAAGATCCGTGAGTCGGGCTATAGGTGTACGTGTATTGCAGTAGGAGCATACACTTCCCTTAAAACGGAAGTAGGTATAAAGGTTGTAGTTAGAGACTTGAAAAGTTTTGGGTGAAGCTGCTTTGGTCAGTTGAAGTTCGGAGAGTAGTAAAAGATCGGGGGAAGAGGTTAATAGATGGTGCTCCACAGAAAAAAAATTGGATCTCAGTCCGCGAATGTTGTAGAAATGAAGCGTGAAAAAAGCCGATCCTCCAGCAACCGTAGTGGCGTCAGTTGAGGCCCCAGTAGCTTGATGATGATCAGGTCGGCCCTGGGGTCCACAACCTTCCCGACCAGTGGGACCCATCCGAGAAGGCCCCGCTTCAGTATTAATATCAACTGACATAGGAGAATAAAATAGAATGAATAAAACAGATAAAGAATGAGAATAAAATAGAATGAATAAAACAGATCAAGAATGAGTAAGGTTTAGTTTTAGTAAGAGAGACAGTTGAGACCCTGCAATTGTGTGTAAATGAGGCAGAAAGATAGATCAGCAACCTGGGACTTGGTGACAATATTTGTGATGCCATATAGCAGCAGGGTCTACCATTAGACAACACATTATGCTTCCAATATCTTCCCAGGTGGGAGTACCTCCCTGTTTGGTAGCTGCCTACTACCTACTACCTGTAATGATGATAGATGGTGTTATATGTCGTGATGATGGATGTTGTTATATGTAGTGATGCTGGGTGGTGTTAATGTAGTGATGATGGATGGTGTTATATGTAGTGGTGGTGGTGATAGCGGCATGTTTGTGGTGATAGTGGTGGTGGTAGAGACTGGTTGACAGTAGTGGTAATGATGGTGGTGGTAATGATGATGGTGAAAGTAGTGGTGGTAGTGATGGTGGTGCTATATGTAGTGATGATGGATGGTGTTATATGTAGTGATGATGGATGGTGTTATAAGTAGTGATGGTGGGTGGTGTTATATGTAGTGATGGTGGGTGGTGTTATATGTAGTGATGATGGGTGGTGTTATTATGGTGATGATAAGTGGTGTTATATGTAGTGATGGTGGAGGGTGTTATGTAGGTGATGATGGATGGTGTTATATGGTAGTGATGATGGATGCTGCTATATGGTGACAGGGTGGTGTTATATGTAGTGATGATGGGTGGTGTTATATGTAGTGATGATGGGTGGTGTTATATGTAGTGATGATGGATGGTGTTATATGTAGTGATGATGGATGGGGTTATATGTAGTGATGATGGATGTTGTTATATGTAGTGATGGTGGGGGGTGTTATATGTAGTGATGATGGGTGGTGTTATATGTAGTGATGATGGATGGTGTTAAATGTAGTGATGATGGGTGGTGTTATATGTAGTGATGATTAGACAATAAAATAATAAGTTTAATGCTAAAAAATATACTTTGCTGTACCGTTTTAGTGAAAAACATGGTGGAACTTATATACACCGTTAATGAACTATTGGTGGAAGAAGTTTTGTGGACTGAACAGCGAGACAATGTGGAGCCTCCCGGAGGGTGGCGTCCTACCGTTGCCTAGCGGATGAGCCGCCAGGAGGGAGGCGATTCTGCTAGTGATCAATAAAACAAAGTAATTTTTTCCTACGGCTGTAGATGAATCTTCCTTCTAGCCAGCACTGTAGAATGTTCTGGTAACGAGGTCATCCGTCCCTCATCGGGGCGAGGTCCGAGTGAAGCAGTCGGGCTCGCCTCCAAAACTCTCAGGCCTTCCCTTTCAAGGGGAAGGTCAAGGGCAGTTTCCTCACTTGGCGTTGGTGGTGTGATGCTTTGCCACACAAGAGATACGCCAGGGCACGGGCGGTGGATAGGGCGGGAAGTGGTGATCACGGGGCAGCCGTGGCAGTAGCTGAAGTAAGTGACCGGGGTTGACAGTCGAATGGTGAAAGACTGGGGAATCAGCTCGCGAGGCCCGGGGACCTCGGATGAGATTCACAACCAGAAAATGAATAGAACAACGGGGTGAAGTAACTGCCATAAAAGGCTTGGTCGTGTCTCACCGGCGACGTACCTTCAGCGGCCTTTTCACCTTTGTCTCACCCCCCTTAATTCACCCCCCGGCAGAGTGGGGCCGAGAACCAGCGAACGAGCGGCGGACAACCTACCCGCTCGTTACAGCCCTTACAACTTATAGCTGCCACATCACAACACCAACACAAATTTGAAAGTATAATATAATATTAAGAAGAACCTCTGTCAGGGTCTTCTCCGCTTCCCACGCTTCTCACAACTGAGGGGGGGAACCAAGTGGAGCTGACTTAACAAGTAACTGTGTATCTATTCTGATATTTGATAATAAAAAACTGAAAAAAATAAATAATACGTCTATATATTAAATTTAGATACCGGTAGTCGGCAGGTACCAAACAGGGACGTACTACCGCCTGGGAAGATATTGGAAGCATATTGTGTTGTCTAATGGTAGACCCTGCTGCCAGTGAACGGTAATAAAGTCACAGGAAAAAATGTCACATTTAAGGTAATAAAACTAAAAATATTTTAAAACAGTTATTAACTGGCAATACATGACTTTTACATATTGACAACACAATTTACATGTGATGCACGTAGGTTAGGTTAAGTTAGGTTAGGTTGGGTTAGGTTAAGTTAGGTTGGGTTGGGTTGGGTTAGGTTAAGTTAGGTTGGGTTGGGTTAGGTTAAGTTAGGTTGGGTTGGGTTGGGTTAGGTTAGGTTAGGTTAGGTTAGGTTAGGTTAGGTGACTTTTTTCTGTGACTTTTACATATTGACTACCCAATTTATATATGATGCACGTAGGTTAGGTTAAGTTAGGTTAGGTTAAGTTAAGTTCGCTTGGGTTGGGTTAGGTTGGGTGATTTTTGTCTGTGTCCTTTTTCTGTGACTTTTTTTCTGTGCCTCTTTTTCCTGTGACTTTTTTACCTGGATTCCTGCTGCCACATGGCATCACGATAATTGTGACCAAGTCCCCGCCTGTTTTACACACAATTGTTTCTTTTACTTGGCAACACAACATACATATATAATTTTTCACGTAGTCTTTTTATTATTATTATTATTATTATTATTATTATTATTATTATTATTATTATTATTATTATTATTATTATTATTATTATTATTATTATTATTATTATTATTATATTTTCACCCCCAGATCCCGATGAGGGTCAGTGACCTGTGCCTGGGTGAGATAATTCCTGTAAAAAAATGTCACCAGTTAAAACATTCCATTTTATATATTGTCAAGGATGTGGGAATAAAAATGTGTCAGGATTATGGTCGCTTAAAAATACACTAAAGGGAGGGAGGATAAGATGTGCTGTTACATCCAGAAGATGACCTAACCTAACCTGACCTGACCTAAGCGACAGAGAGACCTTCCCACTCATGAGTGGAGTCCCTCAGGGAAGCGTCCTCTCCCCCACCCTATATATTATCTACACAAGTGACACCCCGCCTCCCACTAGAATAGGCAACGAAGATATTATGTATGCAGACGACATCTCTCAAATAACAACACATCAAGGAAAATCGCGAGCGTTACTGGTCGACAACACCAGGCGGGAATTAGAAAGGGTAAATAACTACGAAAAACAATGGAAAATTCAAACCAGTCTCCCGAAATTCACAGTGATACCCTTATGCAGAAAGAAAACCCATCCATTAGTAACCAATAGTGCCCAGATAGAATACAAAAGCAGAGGCACCCTCCTGGGCCTACATATATCCACGACAGGTTACTCCCATCATGTCCACAGCAGGAAGGAAAAAGCAAGAAGAGAGCTGAGAAACCTATACCGCTTTAAAGCGCTTCCTGAGAAAATAAAACTCCGCCTGGTGACATCATTTATCACACCGATATTAACTTACCCAGCAATACCTCTTCATGCTATGAGCACCACTCAAATATTAAAATTACAGGTGGTCCAAAATGAAGCCCTAAGAGCCCGTCACAGGTGAAAGATACCCCATCACCAGAACCACAGCCGAGATACATAGAAACCTGAGAATGAAACCCATCAACCAGCAGCTGCACACCCTGGCCAGCAGAATCTGGCAAAAGATAGAACGATCAGAGCAAGAACTCCTTCAATGACTCCCACCAGATAACGACAACAACCATACATGGTTCCCAAAAAGCTACGAAATCTCAAAAGGTCCATTACCACCTCCGATCTACACGGCCAGGCAATAGACAACCTCCCTATACCAGCATCCGCCAGTAGGGTCGGCGGAATATGAAATAAGGCCCTTAAAACACCCACAAATGGAACAGGGTAGGCTGTCTAGTGCCTGTACCGGCAGACAATAACTAACCCATGACACAACCCAAACACACTATTAGCTTAGCTAGGCGGTCAGCCCGCCCTCTCTTACCTCCTCCTGAATTTCTTCAATTTCCGAACTATAACTTCCTTCCCCCACCTCTAATCTTCCTTCATTCCTCCTTTCCCTACAATAAAAAAGCGACAGCCTCGATTACGTCAAGGGTCATAACCGTGGGGTAGAGACTTGATTAGATGGATGATGTCACTACCACAAGTGACCTGAGATTAGGTATTACAGTACATGATTATTATACATAATAATTATAGCAATAGTATACAGGGTGGCCACCAAATCATTATCTAATCTGAGGAAATAATAGGAATTGTGAATTTATTAAGGAGGGGCTTGATTAATGATGAATACATGCTCGTAGTGACACTTTGAATCCAAGGTAAGAAGTGGACAGCGATTAGTGAGCACTTAAGATTTCATTAACTGAGATAAAGGCAAGAAGTGCTATGCATGCCGATGGTTTTATTATAGATTAATATCAAGCCATTACTAAGCGGTCTTAATTAACCCACTCCGAAAAATACCAAGATGGAAGGTTTAGCGATTCAGGCTATTGATAGTCAAGATAGTGGCGTTTCTCGTCTTATTGGTTATTTTGGTTTAAAAACTTGCACAGTCAATGGTGTATTAAAACCATGACAATAAATGCCCTTCCAGCCTATTGGGAGGAAAATCTTCTCGTTAGAATAAAAGATTTCATCAGATGACCAACAAGAGATTTGTAAACTTATCTGGAGTGGCGCAGGTAAGCGTGGAACTTGCTTCTGAGAATTTCATCTTGATTCACAAAGGGTTGACCCTGAATGAGAAAGGTCAAAGGGAAAGGTACAAAGAGCAGGGATGGTGTACCAGCTCCAATAATCCTGCAGGTAAACGTTTACAATGTATGTAATGGGTACAGAAGTTCGCCTGAGGAACCCCGAGGCTGGACCCAAAGAGCATCAACATACTAACCTTCTCTTATCATCCCCTCACATAAGTCTTGATTTTATTAAGAGTATTTTCCCCGACTTATACAATACAAAGATGATAAAATGTTAAGCTCGTCATGTTGATTGTTGCATTTATTTATGTGAATATAATTGTTTGTGCTGTCAACATTGTATTGCACAAGGTCTTCACATCTTCATAGACACATTTTATCTTTGTGGGAGAATTATTGTGTGTAGGAAGATTAACGTTACTATTCCACATTTTTCTCGCACAGCTCGTAGATGTTCCCGACGCTGTCTGAAGCTGAACACATTTTCTCATATCGTGTATTTAAATTTTTTTTACCATTACAAAGCGAAAATATTTACCTTATTATGGACGTCATTACGTAAAAGAAGAATGTTATCCCAAGATTTCAATGCTAAATGTAATGTATAACTGCGCTAGTAAGTGGAATTATACAATAGATATGAACAATTAACTATCAAAAGAGATATATTATACTGATTCATTAAGTGTATTAGTTATTCTTACGGGATTGATAACATTGTTGTAGAATGTAAGTCCTATATATTTTACAAAGACATGTACCTCACAGTCTTCCAAAGGTAAAATATTTTTCTTTTGTTTCTGTTACTCAGTATTGTTTGTCTAATATTTACGGTGTTTGTGTATATATCCTTCTGTATTGCCTCTCGTGATAGTGACAGTAATATTAATGTTATTTTATGCATCGAATTTTTTTTATCTATTGGGTTATTTTATTTTAAAGAAAGACATACCGACCTAGTGGAGGTACATCGTTCAGAAGTAAGATATTCCCCGCCTCCGTTACTACACACAGTTATTCCCCGTCTCCGTTACTACACAGTTATTCCCCGTCTCCGTTACTACACACAGTTATTTCCCGTCTCGTTACTACACACAGTTATTCCCCGTCTCCGTTACTACACAGTTATTCCCGTCTCCGTTACTACACCAGTTATTCCCCGTCTCCGTTACTACACACAGTTATTCCCGTCTCCGTTACTACACACAGTTATTCCCCGTCTCCGTTACTACACAGTTATTCCCCGTCCGTTACACAGTTATTCCCGTCTCCGTTACACAGTTATTCCGTCTCGTTACTACACACAGTTATTCCGTCTCCGTTACTACACACAGTTATTCGTCTCCGTTACTACACAGTTATTCCCCGTCTCGTTACTACACACAGTTATTCCCCGTCTCCGTTACTACACACAGTTATTCCCGTCTCCGTTACTACACGGTTATTCCCGTCTCCGTTACTACACACAGTTATTCCCCGTCTCCGTTACTACACACAGTTATTCCCCGTCTCCATTACACACAGTTATTTCCTGTCCCGTTACTACACATATTCCCGTCTCCACATTACACAGTTATTCCCGTCTCCGTTACTACACACAGTTATTCCCGTCTCCGTTACTACACACAGTTATTCCCGTCTCCGTTACTACACACAGTTATTCCCCGTCTCCGATACTATACAGTTCCCCGTGCTCCGTTACTACACACAGTTATTCCTCGTTCCGTTACTATTACACAGTTATTCCCTCTCTCCGTTACTACACACAGTTATTCCCTCGTCTCGTTACTACACAGTTATTCCCCGTCTCCGTTACTACACACAGTTATTCCCTGTCTCCGATACTACACACAGTTATTCCCGTCTCCGATACTACACACAGTTATTCCCCGTCTCCGATACTACACACAGTTATTCCCCGTCTCCGTTACTACAACAGTTATTCCCCTGTCCCGTTACTACACACACAGTTATTCCCTGTCTCCGTTACTACACACAGTTATTCCTCGTCTCCGTTACTACACACAGTTATTCCCCGCCTCCGTTACTACACACAGTTATTCCCTGTCTCCGTTACTACACACAGGTTATTCCCTCGTCTCCGTTACTACACACAGTTATTCCCTGTCTCCGTTACTACACACAGTTATTCCTCGTCTCCGTTACTACACACAGTTATTCCCTGTCTCCACTTACACACAGTGTTATTCCCTCGTCTCCGATACTACACCCAGTTATTCCCTGTCTCCGTACACACACACAGTTATTCCCTGTCTCCGTTACTACACACAGTTATTCCTGTCTCCGTTACTACACACAGAGGTTCCCTGTCTCCGTTACTACACACAGTTATTCCCCGTCTCCGTTACTACACACAGTTATTCCCCGTCTCCGTTACTACACACAGTTATTCGTCTCCGTTACTACACACAGTTATTCCCCGTCTCTGTTACTACACACAGTTATTCCCTGTCTCCTGTTACTACACACAGTTATTCCCTGTCTCATTACACACAGTTATTCCCTGCTCTCCACACACACAGTTATTCCCGTCTCCGTTACTACACGGTTATTCCCCGCCGTTACACACTGGCTATAAAGTGCAGCAGACACGACCTTCTATACTCCCAGGCCAATCTATATGACGGGGTTGAGGGCAGGAGAAAATATATACACTACGCTCTTATGTTTTTTTATAGCTGGTGTCTGCGGCCCATGACTGCACCTGGAGTGTTTTATGCCTCAGCTGTGTGTGCAGGGAGCATAGTGAACTGCGTCTGTCCCTCTTCTGTGTTCTCCTCCAGCCAGTTGCTACCTGACCCAGCCCGTTGCTACCTCACCCAGCTTGGAGAAGGTCGTGCCCGCAAGTGCTCCTGTTAGTGACCAAGGAAAATGGCCGCCTTGGATCTTGTGTCTTGGGGAGGAGGGAGTGTGGGGAAAGACGACCTCCTTGCCACTCTGTTAAGGCAGCTGGGGCAGTTGAGGAGTGAGGTTGACACTCTAAAGGGGAAAATGAAGCCCTCAGTTGAACTCCTTCAGGTAGGTGTCCTGCCTGGCAGGACACCTGCAGAGAGCAGGCGTGGAAGTGGTTATCTCCAAGGGGACTAGGGTCAAGCTCAGGAAATGACCAGGGTGTGGAGTGTAGTAACCTTCCAGGTGCTGCAGGAAGCTGGCGAGGAAGAGGCAGGATGGTATGGAGCAAGGAGAGAAGAAAGGGCAGTGCAAATCCTGCCCACAGGTAAGGTCGTGGTAGTTGGGGACAGCCAGGTGAGGTTTTTAGATAGGACTTTTGTGCGAGAGATAGGAAACGTAGGACTAGGGTGTGTGTTTTCCTGGGGCTGGGATGGGCATGTAGCTGAGAGGTTAGACAGGGTTTTGTCAGGGAGGTACCAATCCAGTAGTGTGTCTTAGTGTGGGAGGAAACGACATAGGAAAGGTTAGGAGTGAGGAATTTTTCAAGAGGTATAGGGTGGCGCTAGGGAAGGTTAGAGATGGGAGGATCCCGATAGTATGTGGTGTCTTACCTAGTAGAGGGGTTGGTCGTGAATGCGTCAGGGCAATTGCTATAAATTGCCGACTGGAAAAACATTGTGCAAACAATGGTTGGGCATTCATTGATAGCTGGCAACGACTACGTGTACAGTCGTGACGGAGTACACTTGTCTCGTGCGGGGTAAAGACGTTGTCTGCATCCTGGAGCATGAAATTGTCACTCCAAACGGGGGTTTCGCCAGTAGAGAGTTCGGGGAAAGTGGGAGTCAAAAACAAGCAGGTCCTGGGAAGTAAAATTTGTTACTCAGGACAAGGGTAAAACAGGACCAGGAAAGGTAGGTTTAAATGTATACTATACAAACAGTAGGAGCGTTAGAAATAAAATAGACTTGCTGATAGCGGTTGTATGTACCGAGAATGTAGACGTCATAGCAATCACCGAAACTTGGATGAATCTGGCGAGCAAAATTTTTATCAGAGTACCACATAGAGAGTACAACCTTTTCACAAGGACAGGAAGGTAGGAAGGGGGAGGGTCGCACTCTTCATCAAGGATACATTAAAATGTTGAATTAATAATTCAATAAAGGGTGAAATAGGACAGAGTCTGTATGGGTAGAAATCACGGAAGGAAGAAGAAAAACTAATTATGGGAGTGATTTACAGGCCCCCGAGTCTTTGGAAAAGAAGCAGATCAGCCCATATGGCAGGAAATGAGTAGGGCAGCAAAATATAACAACCTGTGCATTATGGGGGATTTCAACTGAAATATTGACTGGGACAACATTGTAGGGGACTATGAATTTGAAGACTTCCTAGACGCAGTACAGGAAAATTTTTTGAAACAACTAATTACAGAACCTACTAGAGGTGACAGTATATTAGACCTAGTATAAACAAATAAAGAAAATATTATCAGATATCACAGTAGTGGAAGAACTAGGTAACAGTGATCACAAAATCAGGTTCACCTAAATTGGGAAACAACAATGACAATATGGTCAGAGTCCCAAACTTTCGGTTGGCGGATTATCAGGGGTTAAGAAGGTACGTAGGTGAGGTCACCTGGGAATAGTCACGTCAGTCCCCAGTAGGAAGGGTGAGGTCATAGATGACACAAAATTTATCATGACTATAATATATTCACGAATCCAGGTAAAAAGTCGAAAAAAAAAGTCCAGGAAAAAAAAGAAAAGTTAACTATCAATTCTCACATTTTTAAGGTTAATATGTGAATCAGTTTAGTAAAGGAATATGCAGAACTGATGGTAAATTAATGAGTTCGCTTAAAAATTATAAAATAGAACAAAAACATTAGAGTCTTTGTATAATCGGGCAACATCAACCTGGAAGGATTAAGGTAAGTCAGCTGAGGTCACTGTGACCTGGGTTGTCTAATCCGGTAAAAATTTGAGCAGATGTTTGATGTGAGGTCACGTTGAGATGACCTGTCTACGTGATATATAACCTTGTTCCTCTCTATAATATATAGTATCCCTGAAGACTTAAATATTTTTTGATTACCTTACTGTGTAGATATTGAACAAAACGTGATTTGTTTTCACATACATGTAATGCCATCATAAAATAAATAGTGTTGTCAATGTATTGCCAGTTAATAATGAATTAAAATATTTTCAGTTTATTATTTTAATTGTTTATGGTACTTAAATAAACTGTGACTGACTTGATATTTTTTTGATTACCTGACTTTCTTTCTTCACCAAAATTGTGACTTTTTGTGACTTTTTTCTTGTGCCTTTATTACCGGCCACATAAATTAATTGTGACTTTTTCCTGTGACTTTTTTTCTAGCCAAATGTGACTTTTTCTTGACTTTATTACCATTACCATATTCACTAGTATACTACATAGCACAAGAACAAAATATACCATACAGAAAATTAGGTCAAATAAGAATGAGCCAAGGTGGATGACCAGAAAACTTAAACATGACATTGTAATAAAGAAAGGAATATATAAGAAATTAAAGGGAGGAGGAGCAACTCAGAAATAGGTATAATGAACTATCTAGGAATGTTAAGAAAATGTAAAAAGCAAAGAGAGCTATGAAATCAAAATAGCAAGAGAATCCAAGGGATTTTTCAGGTATATAGGACAAAGGTCAAGGACAATGGGCCTTTAAGTCAGGGAGGAGAAGTGAAAATGGCAGTGAAGAAATAAGCAAAGCATTGAACAGCTTCTTAATCAGTTTTCAGAAAGAAGTTTGAGATGAAAATTCAGAGGTGGAACTGATATTTAAGGGAAAGGAAGAAGAAATTAAAGAATATCAATATCAGAAAGAGGATGTTCTTAAGAAGATAAATAAACAAAAAACAAAATCCCCAGAGAACAGATTAGCGGACCCTCGTAAACTTGTTTACAAAATCATCAGACACCGGAGTTGTGCCAGACTTGTGGAAACAGGCAAATGTAGTACCCATATTCAAAAGGAGACAGAGCATCAGCTAAATTACCGCCGATCAGTTTAATGACGTCAGTAGTGAAATTTCTTGAATCAATTATAGTATAGCATCCGATCGCATCTAGAGAAAAGCAAATTAATCTACGACTCTCAACATGGGTTTACAAAGGAAAATCTTGTCTAACAAATCTGCTGACGTTTTTAGAAAGTCTTCGAGGTAGTAGATAATGACGAAAATTACGATGTTATTTACTTAGACTTTAAAGCAATTGACAGAGTACCGCATCAGAGGCTTTTGAGAAAAATTAAGGCCGGTATCGAGGGAAAGTTTTAATTGATAAAATCATGGCTCACCGATAGAACGGAGAGGGTCAGCGAGATGGTGTTAAATCTGAGGCCGTGTAACCAGTGGCCCAGGTCAGTACTAGGCCCAGTCTTGTTCATAATCTCATAAACGATTTAGATACGATCAGCAGTGCTAAGCAAGTTTGCGGATGACACCAAAATAGGGCGGCAGATTAAATCAGGGCAGGATGCAAATGTACAGGAGGATCTAAACTGCAGGGGTGTCGGTAAGCAAATGAAATTCAACACCAGCAAGTGCAGCGTACTTAATATTGGAAGAACAAATACTGATAATGTATACAGCCTTAACAACATCAACCTAGAGAAGTCGACTTGGAAGAGACTTAGGGTACTTTGTAAGCCCGACCTACGGCCTAGAAAAAAGTGTTAATGTTCGAAATAAGGCAAACAGAGTATTGGGTTTATATCTAGAAGTGTAAGTGACAAGAGTGCAGAGGTCTTATTGCAACTATATCTTGCTAGTCAGGCTGCACCTCGATTGCGGTTCAGTTCTGATGCCCTATTATAGAATGGATATAAATTCACTGGAGTCGGTGCAGCGAGGAATGACAAATAATTCCGACTTAGAAACCTTCCATATCAGGATAGGTTAAAGAAACTTAACTTGCATTCCCTAGAAAGACGAAGAGTGCGGGAGATATGATAGAAGTATTTAAGTGGGTGAAAGGAATCAATAAAGGGATATAGATAAAGTTCTTATAATATCCGAGCAGGATAGGACTCGAGCAACAGATTCAAGTTGATAAGTTTAGGTTTAGGAGGAGAAAGGAAGAAACTGGTTCACAAATAGGTGGTGGACGAGTGGAACAAGCTAGCAACTTTGTAGTAAGCAGGAACTCTGGAAAGTTTCAAAAGGAGGCTAGATAGATTCATGGATGATAGAGAGTGGGTAACCCTTGACAGGAGCTGCCATGCACAGGCCAACCGGCCTATTGCAGACTCCTTATTTTCTTATGTTCTGTTTTATCCAAGTTTACTCGCAGAAACAAAAAATATCCAGGACAATGGAAAGATGTTCAGAAAGTTTGGGACCCTGACCATATTGTCATTGTTTTTCGTTTCCCAATTTAGGGTGAACCTGATTTCTCTGTGATCACTGTTCCTTAGTTCTTCCCCTACTGTGATATCTCTGATAATATTTTCTTTATTTGTTTATACTAGGTCTAATATATTGTCACCTCTAGTAGGTTCTGTAATTAGTTGTTTCAAAAATTGTCCTGTACTGCGTCTAGGAAATCTTCAGATTCAGTCAACTACAATGTTGTCCCAGTCAATATTTCTGAAGTTGAAATCTCCCATAATGCACAGGTTGTTGTATTTGCTGCCCTACTCATTTCCTGCCATATGGGCTGAGCCGCTTTTTCCCAAGACTTGGGGCCTGTAAATCACTCCCATAATTAGTTTTTCTTTCCTTCCGCAATTTCTACCCATACAGACGCGGTTCCAATTTCACCCTTTATTGAATTATTAATACAACATTTAAAGTATCCCTAACGAAGTGCGACGCCTCCTTCCTACCTTCTGTCCTTGTAAAACAGGTTGTACCCTTCTATGTGGTACTCTGATAAAAGTTCTTGCTCAGATTCATCCAAGTTTCAGTGAGTGCTATGACGTCTACATTCTCGGTACATACAACCGCTCTCAGCAAATCTATTTTATTTCTAACGCCCTACTGTTTGTATAGTTTACATTTAAACCTGCCCTTCCCTGGCCCTTGTTTTACCCCTTTGTCCTGAGTAACCAATTTTACTCCCCAAGACCTGCTTGTTTTTAACTCACACTTACCCTCGACCTCTCTGTCAGAACCCCTCCCTTTGGAGTGACAATTTTACGCTCCAGGGATGCAGACAACGTCTTAACCCCCGCGCGCGAGACAAGTGTACTCGTCACGACTGTACAAGTAGTCGTTGCCATAGAATCGTTGCCAGTTATCATTGAATGCCCAACCATTGCTTGCACATTGATTTCCAGTCGGCAATTTATAGGAATTGCCCTGACAGCCATTCACGAACAACTCCTCTTCTAGGTAAGACACCACATACTATCGGGATCCCTCCCCATCTCTACCTTTTCTACTGTATGTCGTTACTCCCACACTAAGACATACATCTGGCTTGGCACCTCCCCTGACAAAACCCTATTTATCCTCTCAGCTACATGCCCTATCCCAGCCCCAGGAAAACACACCTAGTCCTACGTTTCTATCTCTTGCACAAAAAGTCCTATCTAAGAACCTCACCTGGCTGTCCCCAACTACCACGACCTTACCACTGGGCACCACATCGTCCTGCCTCTTTTCTTCCTTGCCAGCTTCCTCCAACACTTAGTAGGGGTTACTGCACTCCACACCCTAGTCAGCTTTCCTGAGTCTGTCCCTAGTCCTCTTGGAAGCAACCACTCTCCACGCCTGTTCCTTCTGCTGGTGTCCTGCTAGACAGGACATTTACCTGAAGGAGTTCAGTCCCGCGGGCTTCGTTCTCCCCTTTAACCGTCTATCTCTCTCCTCAACTGTTCCAGCTGACTTAACAAAGTGGCCAGGAGGTCGTCTTTCCACACACTCCGCCCCTTTTCCACAACACAAGATCTAAGGCGGCCATTTCCTCTGGTCACTAACACGAGCACTTGAACGTCCTTTCCGCTAGGTCAGGTAGCGCAAGACCGCTTGTCGATTAAGATTTCGGGTGTGGGGATTTATTAGATGAGGAGTGACAGTGTTGGAAGAGGCTGCTGGGTATTGGACGTTAAGGATGGCGTAGGAGAGAGAGAGAGAGATTGTATTGAGGATCGTATTGCATCAACTTGGAATCGAGGAGTCACTATTAACTAATAATCCACGTATATTCAACATTAATTATTCCTTCCGTGATAGATTAAATATTACTATTATTTCTTTGGAATTGATAGTTATTTGATGCAACTCTGTAAAATTGTTTTATTATAGTCACCCAATCATCTCACTCCATATGTAACCACGCCCACCAACTCGTTTCATCCCAACTTTGTAATTTATTGTTGTATTTTTATGTATTTTCTGAATCTCATTTATTCGTAATGGTAAACATATGTAACGGAAGCTGCCAAGATGTTTGTGGTTGTCGTGGTGTTCCTTCATAATCTTCTTGTGCTGCTACCCCAATGTCAAGTAGTCACGTCACGTCTTGCCTCATGGTTAGGATCGAGGCTGCGTAGGTAATAACCTTTTGTGTCAGGTCATGTTGATGTTCTTAACCCGTCATAAGCCACTGTCACATTATTTTTGTTCCCACATCGTTGACCATATAATAAGAGGGAATGGTTAGCTGGTGAACTTGACTGTATTTATAAGTTGTCATAGATGAATGTATATCGTTCAGTGTTTTATTAATTTTTTTTGGGGGTGACTCAAGTGTAAAGTAATAATAATCGGTTTGATAATCATAATCATTTAGTCTCTGTGTTGCATGGAATCAGGTATTAGAGTAGATACAACGTTACTTGTTGTTACCCTCACTCAGTAAAACTCCTGTTGGTTTTATGTATACTATACCGTCACATTATCTTCGTCTTATTATATAAATTTTTCCTGAGAACATAAAACACATCTAATACATTGTCACTCATCTACCATCTACCTTCCTAAACAACGAGAAACAAACAATTATTAATGACAATAATTTATAATGATGGGGAGCAATGGTGTGGTAATAATATTACTTATGAGTATGCTAATGATTATGATCAGCCAGAATAAGATTAATAATACAGACGTTGTAATATTAACTTTAATCATATAACAATAAGTGTTAACGGGGTCGCTGTCTAATTGTTAACTGAGGTGATGTCACGTCAAGGTAACTGAGGGACCTTTTGTTGCCGCTTACACAGTGTAACATTTTTCTTTTTTTCATTAGTTACGCTTTTACTTTACTTAATCTATATAATGTTTTCCTTCATATTATAGAAATATTAGGTTACCATTAAGTTTGACGAGACGCAACAACGGTAAGTGTTATAATTGAAATAGTAAGTGCTGTGGTTACCCAGGCTGAGGTACACAGTTCAGTGCTAGCGACTACTTAAGGGACGCTTCCTACTTCCCTTAATCAGTTTAGGCCGCAGGTCCCTGTGTACACACCGGCGCCAGTGTAGTAGTCGTCTTCACTAACCAAACCATGGCCTCACCAACCTATCAGTACGGAAAGCGAAAATATCTTGTGAGAAATTGAGGACTTTGGAGTCAAGAAGAGGAAAGTGACGTGAACAGCCGTAGTCCTCAAGACAGCAACAGTGAAACGTGTCAAGGCAATTCTATAAAGCGTGTTTTGGCCTTAAAACTCCGCTGGAAGTCTACGAACCCAAGGACTATGTTCACCACAACAAGGACAATCCTCATCCGATCCTTCAAGAGAACCGCGAGAATTACGAGCCTCAGGAACTTGCTTCTCATTTTCAGAAGTTTGTAAACGTCAAATTTGAAACTAAAGATGTCAACCAGGGTTATGTGCCTCAGGTGTGTAATCCTCTAAATGGTTTTAATGGTGGTTCAGGCGTCAACAGTTACGATGGTTATCACGCTACAGGAGGACTTACAATACTAAGGCGACCTACAACTATCGTAATGGATGCGGAGAAAATCGCCGACCTAAACACGTAAGGGTAAATAAAAACGAGCGTACAGCCACAAGATTCACAACAAAAGGCGGCCATAACCCTGTTTATCTCCTGGGATAATGACGGGTTCAGCGGTGAGTCATTACTCGATATACGACCATGAAGGCTACAACGTCAGGGGCTACTACACGGCCAGCTTCTACCCCAGTTGTGAGAGAGATCGTCACGGAAGTTTATCTTCAATTTAGATTCCTCTGTCTGTGTTGGTCTCGTGGTGTTGATGTTTATAATGATTTTAATGGATATATGACTACTTATATTGTTTGTGTTATAAGTACTTCGATATTTTTACATTTTTATGAATAAATTTGTGTTTTTAAGTTGTATGTTTTATGTTATAAACCCTTGATGATATGATAAGTTGTAATGTGGATAAAATACACTTCCACATGTATTAAAATCTGTCTATATGGTAGAGTCTGAACACTGTGTGGTAGTAATGTGTCTCTGAATGTTCCATTTGAATAACAAGTGTATGATTTTACGAGGAAAGTTTAATCACGCAATGCTCAGCGAGTCATTAAACTACACCAGCAGCATTATAATGAGTATAATATTATATATGTATCTGTAATTAAAGTCAATTGATAACGCTATGAATAGTATTACCATTGATGCCAGTGACGTCCGCAGTGTCTGATAAGCTTGCAGGGGTTCGTGATCCATCTTCACATCATCACGTCTAATATTTCACTTACAATTATCTTATCTATATAATCTTACAATCATAAAAGAAAGTCATATAAGATTGGTAAAGAGTGTTTCCTGCACTGAGAATTATGGTAAATGTGATCCAGTTATATCTGAAGTGAAGCTACTGTGTGAGGACTGGCCTGTTCGGAACGAGGTAGTGTTGGTAATAATGACGTCTTTAACAACAACGATCCTTACTCTCGACCAACTGATCCAAAATTCATCGAGGAATTGTTTTGGTTGATGATAAACCGCTTAGTAAATGAGGTTGTGATTCATTATAGGCAGCTGAATAAAACCTTACGGGGACTTATGATGGAGTACGAATCGAGGTAAATTATGGAACAATAAGTACTTCCTGAGTTAACGTGAATAAAAAATCTAGAAAAGTGGCAGTCATGATATTACACCCATTAAAAATTACCTTTAATTATGAACTGATACATAATTCACTCATTTACAAATGTATGAACTGACTGACAGACTGAAGTATAATTTGTCAGCCTAGGCGATTCATCACGTCCAAATATTTTACTGTTTTAGATATTTTTAATTTATTTATATCTGTATGGCAAACATCCATATGCACTAATGTTTAAAGCGTAATATCATCTATGACGTGGCTCATGACTCTGTCTCAGTGTGGATTCCAATTAGAATTTGGGCACAAAGGAAAATTCCACTAAGTCCCAGATTCCAGAAGGGCAAACTTTGATAGTTTGAAGAGGCAGCTGAGAGAAGGTATCACGCTTGGGGTGAAGTACATGACCTCTCTACAGTACCCATAGAGGGCGACCTCACCTGACGGTTGAGGATGACCTGATCACGAGATCTTTGGTGACGAGTTTCAAACAATTTAAATAATGAGTTACTTAATGCACAAAGGCAGAACATACCATGCAGAAACTCAGATCGAACAACAATGAACCTAAATGGATAAATAATTATTTAAAGAATATTACTGGACAAAGGAAAGTTATAGGTAGGAGATTAAATCGTGGAAGTTTACCTCCGAGATTATTATAAGGTATTAGTAGGGTTAAAATCCGAGATAAGAAAAGCATAGGGAAAATGAACTGAAGGTAGCAAGGAGGCGAAGTCAACCCAAGGATTCTATCAAATGTATCAAACTAAAACACGAGAAAAGGTTGGACCAATACTGGCGAGCTAACTGATAACGACGGAGAAATGAACAATAATCTGAATAAATATTTTTCACAGCCACCACCGAAAATTTAAACATGATACCCGAGGCACCGACTTTATACGAGATAGTGAAGAAAATAAATTAAGCGAGATAGTAGTGACTAGTAACGATGTTAATAAGCAAATAGACAAACAAAGCCTAATAAGTCACCAGGTCCCGATGAGATATTTGCCTGAGTATTAAAGGATGTAAGGACGAGCTTAGTATGCCCTAGCAAAGTTGTTTAACATGTCCTTAAAAACGGGTGTAGTACTAGAATCCTGGAGGATAGCGAATGTAATACAGTCCAATCAGTCTAACATCAATTGTAGGCAAATTACTGGAAGCAATCATTTCAAACTAATCGAAATCACATGGAGAAGCACAAGTTGATCAATGATTCCCAAACATGGCTTCACAAGTGGGCGTTCATGTCTAACTAATCTATTAACATTCTTTTCATCTGTTTTCGAATGAGGTGGACGAGGGGCACAATTAATTTGTGGTATATCTCGACTTTTGCAAAGCCTTCGACAGAGTCCCCACGAAAGACTAATAAGAAAGATGGAGGCTCATGGCATTAAAGGAGATATTCTAAAATGGATTAGGCGTGGTTACAGGACAGAAACAGTGAGTGAGCATTAACGGCCCTAAATCCGATTGGAGCAACGTCACTAGGGAATTCCCTCAGCTAGTACTTGGACCATCATTATTTATTATATCTATAAACGACATAGATATCTATGGATAGAAACAGAAGTAAATTTGCGATGACACTAAAATAGGGCGTGTAATTGAATCTGATGAGGACTCCAAAACTACAGGAAGATCTAAAAAATTTTTCAATGGTCTGAAAAAGTGGCAGTTAAATTCAATGTGACAAATGTAAAGTACCAGTGTAGGAGATGTAAACAGGAAACTACATACCAGATGAACAACGATGTTAATGAAAAACCTCTGCGAGAAATATTTAGGATTAATGATAAGTAGGAATCTTAAGCCAAGTAAACAATATGCATTTGCTCGAAACGAGGCTAATGACGTACTTGGGTTCATACAAAAGACTTAGTTACAAGACTATCGAGGCTATCCTAAAACTATATCTTGTGCTTGTGAGACTTCACTTGGATTACGCAGTTCAATTCTGATCACCGTATTACAGTATGGGTATAGAGTAGTGGACGAGTGGAACAAGTTACCAAACATCACCATTAACCCGAATACGCTGGATAGCTTCAGACATAGGTTGGATGGATATGAGCAATAGTTGGGTAAATGGGATTGCTTAGTATGGGCCAATAGGCCCGCTGCAGTTTCCTACATTCATATGTTCTTACGTCACAGAAGTATTACTTGACATGACACCAGTATCCGCCCACCCCACACCACCATTGGCGTTTAAGGGCAGTGAATCCTGGACTAGATCCTCTGGAGTTAATGTTCCTCCATAACTGATACGACCTGCCATCAACCATTGTGTGTCTGCTCAGACACACAATAACTCACCACTCATTTGATGGGAGAGTTAATGTAGTAAGGCGCTGTTCCTCGTGATAGTATAATTTAGCTGAACTACTAAGAAGAAACCACAAACTCAACATATATTATAATATATTAACCGCTTTTTGCCTTCTATTTGAGATTAGGTTCGGTTAGGTTTTTTATTTGCTAGGTTCTGGATCAATCAATGGCCACAGCAGCGTGAGCGACTGGTATCTGATCAGTGTCATCCACGTTGCGTACACAGGGACTGTTTTGTGAAATACGGATACATTTTTGTTTATATTTTATAACCTATGGAAATTAGTGCATATATCGTAAAATAAACGATTTAATTTAAGATGTTCATAGATAATCTTAACAGAACCAAACTCTAGCCAAATGTTTTATCTTAATAATACTGTTCCTGTTAATTCATAGTGTGTGGAGTTTATCAACATGGTAATTCTTCTGTACAAACCATTATGAATTAAAACAATTGAAAAGTTATTTGAAATATTGGTATGCTGCAATTATACACAAAAAGCATAGCGGAGACTGCCAATTTTTCTCCGGATAATCATCTGTTTCTCCCAAAAACATCATTGTCAATATATCATTAAAAAATCCCGGAAATTTTTACATAAAAGAGTTTAAGACCAAACAAGTCACAATACAGCTCTCTAACCAACTCTCCACGAATTAGTTATCACCAGAAACACATTTTTTTTCTTTTACGTTAAAAAGTCAAAAGCCTGATGGAATAACAGGAGAGAACTCCAATTTCACTTAATGGACAAAACTGCAACCAATTTATACATGGACAGGAATTCGAGATAGACGCCTGAACTTTATGGTGTTCTGTTGCTGGTCCTGTTGCTGGGCTCTGAAAAACAAAGAAAAATAGTAGGAACATGAAATCCCTGCTGTACGTCAACCTGGGTGTGAGAAGCTCAACCAGTCAACCCCTGGAGTCAGGAGGTATCAGAGAACCCACTTTAGGTCTAGTGTTCTTAAAGTGAACCCTCGAAGAAAGAGGAAAAAAATAGTAATATATCGTAAAGGTGTGGGTAAATTGCGATAAGGGTGGGTGTGTGGAGGTGTATGGCTCAGGATTTAATTTCTAAAGGGTAAAGACGTTGGTGAGATAAACAGCACACAAGGATAATATTCCTTCGGGGAACAGTCGTATATTTCGGAAGATTCACATTGTGGAAAATCAAACAAGAGTATTTTAAGAATTTGTTATTAGATGCACTTATTCGATGTTATTTTGGATTCAGTAAATGATATTGGGATTGTAAATAGTAGAGTTGTGTTGATCAGTACTGTAGAAGAGCGGGATGTAAGCCTGAGGAACATAACGAGGCTTGTGTGAGCTGCCTCCTCCTAGCCGACTTAATCTCAACAAAATAAAAGAAACAAAATGTTTGCCAACCTGTTGGGGAGCATAGTGTATTTATTATGTTTGACCACTAGCAAGTAAAGTTGATTTTTGACGGACTATCGTATGTCAAGGTAGTGAAGAAAAGGCATTGTAGTGGATTCACGCCTTAATATCACTCCAGATATGACTGCATCCTATCGTATTTAAGTTAAACTTTAACATGAATACGAGGAAAGTAAACTGAGTCATCGTTGCTGGCCATAAAATATGAATTTGTACCACTGACACCTCGACTGTAGGTCGTTTGGTCGAGTGGAAGACTGAAAGTTTGCAGACGTTTTACTAAAGTTTATCAAAATGAAATAATAAATAGAATATGTAAAGGATGAAATAGATAAATAGATTCAGGAGGCTGCCAGAAAAACCCAATTGTTTATCATCAAAAGGCCCAATTTGGAGTGTTGGACCGCAGCCCAACCATGTCGTACAGGTCTGAATAGAAGAGAATGTATTGACCTTTTATTTTTATATCTATATTACATCCATCCTCTCTGCTCTTACACTGAGTCACATCCACAGTGTAAACAAACAGCGCCAGCAGTAACACACAAAAGTTCACACGCAGCCAAATTAAAATAATCTCTATAAGCTTGTGAACTCGATATACATACACTATGAACACACAACACAACAGATTACTAAATATAACAAGAAAAATGTTTCATTGATTTGAATTTATTTATTTATGACATATTTTTCCGTTAAAGCCTATGGACGTGTTAACGGTAAATCTTTCCTGGAAATTTTAGATGATTTTTTGTGTGTGAGGTTTTAAAGTTTATTAAAGTACTACACATACATACAAAGTACAATAATATATAAGTCATCAAATATTTCTCATATACTGTACACACAGTAAAACAAGTATCAGTGCAGGAGGGTCTGCTGACTTCGTATTGATCCACGCATCACCTGATGTGCCCAAGGTCAATATAAAACATTTGGAAACTTCTCATGATCTTTAAACAATGAATTGTTTATTATTATAAAAATTCACCTTTGGATTGTTTAATATTTATCCTGATAATAATGCAGCCGAAAATAGATCCACCAATCACAATCACCTTTACAGACAGCCTTACTTTACCAAGTATTGCCAGGTAAAATTGCCAGTAAGAGACTCAGGGTGGGGTCACTGGATCTTTGGCTGACAGTACATGTAAAGTGAAAACAAGCGGGCAGTTCACTCCTTACCTGGCGGAAACTGTTACCTGGAAAATTTCATAAATTGAGGCGAGGTGGACGTGTTGCTTCCCGTAATTTAATCAAACTGCAGCAGAACTTGAGCATCGTCAGTGAATCAACATCAAAACTTCATCTGACCTCGACCTATCATCATGACGGGTGAATATGGAACTAGTGATGCTATCTATGACTGCCAAATGTTAGTCACCACTGGGCACTATCTCGTCATCGTTTTCTATAGCACATGAAACACCATTCTTTATCATTGCGCAAACCGTTACCATGGCAAAGGTTGGTTAATTTGCATTGTTTACACTAAAAGTGGATACCTGTTCGAGGCTTTAGTTGTTTTATTGTGTTGGAGGTTTGTTTTAC